>NC_045155.1:26541943-26549443 GCF_900700415.2 Clupea harengus
GAAAGATGAGTCTTATGACAAAAACACCTTTTATTAATGAAGTTCACCTGTGACACGCACACATACACACTTTCTCATCTTTCATAATACGCACACACACACACACAAAAAAAATTAAAGAACAAGAGACAAGAATGTGTCACAACCCCCACATTGATTATTCATCGTACCTGCTGCTATGGTTACATTCACACCACAAACACAATCCTGACACACCTGCACCATGTGTTCAGACACACACACGCACACATACACATACACACACACACACGCACGAACACACACACACACATGCACACACCCACCTCAGCAGAGAAACACGCACGAACGCACGAACACACACACACATGCACACACCCACCTAAGCAGAGAAAGTTTACCTGCGGATGCACTAAAGGATCCTTATGCAAGCTTCAGCGTCACTGAAACCTAACTGTAAAGCGCGTGATCTCTTTGATGCCAACTCCAAACCCTAAGATCTCTGACACCCCCACTTTAAAACTTAACCCCCAGACGTCAAACTGTAAAGGTCATGGCCTCTTTAACCCCAGCTTCCAAGCCTAAGGCCAGTGACACCCCAACTTTAAAACTTAACCCCCAGACGTCAAACTGTAAAGGTCACGACCTCTCTAACCCCAGCTTCCAAGCCTAAGGCCAGTGACACCCCAATTTTAGCAGCCCAACACACCCCAGTTCTCCTGTACAGTAGTCCACACACACACACACACACACACACACACACACACACACACACACACACACACACACACACACACACACACACACACACACACACAGCCCACCAAACAGTATTCCACACACACACACACACACACACACACACACGTTCCCTAAATATATCTGCTAAAACAATGCTTTGGCCCAGTATGTTCCTAACCAATGGGTACATACGTATAGACACTGTTAAAGCGCCGCTAATGTTAAGATGGAGGGAAATGTATTTGTGGGAGAGGTTTTTCATCAGCCAGTGAAGGTACCTGCGGTTTCTTCTCCTGTGTTGTTGACCCACATTGCGTTGAGCTGGTAAATAATTTGACAGCAGACTAACCTCAGTGAGTACGAGGGGCCTGACGCACACACACACACACACACACACACACACACACACACACACACACACACACACACACTGCCCACCAAGCTGCAGATTCCCATCCAGTGAGTACGGGGGCCTGACGCACACACACACACACACACACACACACACACAGACACACACACAAACACACACACACACACACACACACACATACACACACACTGCTCATCCAGTGAGTACGGGGGCCTGACGCAGCAGATCGTGATGCTGCTGCGGCTGCTGCTGCGTCTGGATGGGAATCTACAGCTTGGTGGGCAGCGTGTGTGTGTGTGTGTGTGTGTGTGTGTGTGTGTGTGTGTGTGTGTGTGCGTGTGTGTGTGTGTATGTGTGTGTGTGTGTGTGTGTGTGTGTGTGCCCCCGCAGCAGCAGGGTTTCCACGATACTGCGGAATGCAAACAGCAGCGGCAGGCGCGGGCGATGAGAGTGTTCAGGCCCACGGGCGCATTGATAATTGAGTATTATGTTTGAACAGGCCAGAGGAGCAGATTAATCATTTATTTAAAAGACGCAGAAAACAAACTGTGCCATGTGGTTGTCAGTGGTGACCCTCCCCCTCTCCTCCCCCCCCCCCCCCCCCCCCCCCTCTCTGAATGCACTACCAGAGGTATGCGGGACGAATGTTCTTGCACAGTTCCACCAAGACGCTGAGTTTGTGTGTGTGTGTGTGTGTATGTGTGAGAGAGAGAGAGAGAGAGAGAGAGAGAGAGAGAGAGTGTTGTGTCCGTGTGTGTGTGTGTGTGTGTGTGTGGGGGGGGGGGTGGTATGCCTCTCTATGTGTGTGTGTGTGTGTGTGCATGTGCACTTTTAGCTAATCTTTTGTTTTGAATTCCCTCCCCCTGCAAAAACACATAACCTTGACATTTACATTTAGTCATTTAGCAGACGTTTTTATCCAAAGCCATGTACAAGGGATGCATCTTTTCAGACAGAAATAGTAAGTACATCCATTCTTCCTTCACGCGCTCAACCGTCATTCACAGAGTCATTTGCCTTCAGAAATGGAAATGTAGCGCTTAAAAAAACACAAAGACAAAATTGTCATTGCTTTCACCGTGGAAATGACTCATCTCTTGTACTGCCAGGGGTAATTTACATCTCTTTCGCTATCTCTCTTCGGGAGAGGGTTTCTTTGGCCGGGTCACGGTCCACGGTCACGGTCACGCATCTTTCATCTGGGCCGCGGGTTCGCGATGCAAACAGAGAAAAGCTGCTCTGTGACGCACGAGACGGCGGCGCGCCTCGCTGATGTCTCCGAGCAGCTTTACGCCAAACTTTTAGGCTGAATGTCTGCGCGAGAACAAACGTATTAGGGTAATTAGGGTAATAATTCGTAATTAGTGCGTTCCGGAGCCCGGTGAGAAATATACGCGCTCGTCTTACACGCGTAAAATCAGTGAAAGCGACTATCAGAAAACAAAATAACAGAGTGAAACACTCAAGTAAGAAAGGCCATTCTAGGGGTTGCTTAGGAACGCTTTTGCCGACTGAAATCTAATAAAGGCTAAAGACAGGTGAGCCCACGCGACTCAGGATTTCCGCCACGACCATCAGTCGTCTA
Organism: Clupea harengus; assembly: GCF_900700415.2. Classification (NCBI taxonomy): domain Eukaryota; kingdom Metazoa; phylum Chordata; class Actinopteri; order Clupeiformes; family Clupeidae; genus Clupea; species Clupea harengus. The sequence continues at coordinate 26,544,622 of NC_045155.1, forward strand.
TATCAGAGAGCCCCACGACTTCAAGACGAACGCCTGGTATTAAGCCGACAAGGGCCTATCCATACGCTTCTCCGATGGAAATAAATAGACCACAATTTTGTAACGTCCAGGTGAAAAAAACATGAGATTTTATTCGGTCTATATTACATCATATTATATTATATTGTATTGTATTATAGGAGAAAATTGTAGGGTTCGAAAGAGATGTTATGGTGATGTCATTAAAGCCACTGTTTTATCAAGCTTGCATTAAAAGGTAGCGATGACGCACGATCTGTTTCGAAGGCCTCATGGCACCTTAACGCCAGAACCAGAACCGGCGCTCCTCACACCTTCAGCGACGCTTAGTTTGCTCAAGTGGGTTTACACTAACACACGCCCTTTTATGATTCAGCGTTCACACATCAGTCTGCAGCTTTCTGCTGGTGTGTGTGTGGGTGGAAGTGGGGTGTGGTGAACTTGGAGGAGGGTGGAGACCGGTGCAAGCGCGTGTATTCTTGTAACTTATTGTTCCCATTGGTCAACCGCGAGTTTGGCACCGATGACACCACGTAGTCTTCGGCAATAAAACCTGAGGCGTCCAATTTCCGTTCAGAAAGGACGCGCATCTACAGACACCGTCGCTTCTGTTCAGAAAGGACGCACATCTACAGACCGTCGCTTCTCTACAGGCTGAAGGTCTCCACAGAACTAAACTCCTCTCCCTTCCCGGAGAACCGCGAGGGAAAGGCTTAATTTCCCTTCCATCGAGGTAAGTCTACACATAAGGCAATTCAGTGTGTTTTCTCAAACCTTAAAGTTTGCTCTGAATGAATAAATATGAATGTTTTCAATGGTGAGTGGTTTGCCTGGGTCATGTTCCTGGACATTCAATGTTCTCTCTCATTTTCATATAGAACATCAGCATTTCCAATGGCAATTCTGGTTCACTAAAGTATGGATACACAATTATGTGTTGCGTTCTATTGACTTCTTCTTGTGCTTTGTGGTGGTGTGTGTTTTAAAGCCGTGTTTCTGTGTTTTGTTTTTGCGACTTGTAACATGTATCACCATATTTCTCCAGGATAGCAGGATGGAGTGGTATGTGTGTGTGCTCGTGCTGATCCTGAGCGCTCCAACCCTAGCAGCAGCTGACTGCGCCTCGCGCTGCCTGAAATGCGCGCAGGAGTTGCCCCGCGCGGACACATCCGTGGACAGCGTGGTAAGACCAGTGCACGGACTTCCGTTCGATACCGCTTTTTTTTTAAAGACAAGTGTGTCTGTGTTATCGGGTTTGGTGTGTCCTTGCGCATGTGAACGGCGAACGGCTATTTAGTGGAAATGAACGACACGCGCAATTCAGGACCTTGGAGAGCGCCGTGTTTTTTTATTATTTGTATGCATGGAAAAATAGTGAGACCATTTTCCAATGAAAAAAAATCACAATTTGAATAATATTTTATGACTCTAGATTATTATTACAATATGACAAAAAAGACCAATTTACGGACTCTGAGTTTTAGTGCAAAAACAATCCATGGCGATGTTTTAACTTATTTTATCCTAATATTTTAACGTATTTTTCTCTGTTCTCAGACTTGTACGTTAGAGTGCGAAGGGGCCCTCGCGAGTTCCTGGGAACTAAATAAATGTGAACGAATCCTCAACCCGCAGTCGGAGAGTTTCACTACCGATGATGAGCACAGCGTGCCTGACGACACGGAGGACAACCAAGAGTCTACTCTCCCTAGCCTTGTCAAGCGCTATGGTGGCTTCATCAAGCGGATTGATAAAAACAAACTTTCTCTCAAATCCCCTTGGTACGACAATGCTATTCTTAAAGAACTTTTCGCCAAGAAACTCGGTGACCCTGTTGGGAAATTTGGTGTGCGCGAGGCACCGGAATTCGTAGGGGGCACTGAGCGCGAGGATGAGGCATCAGAGAATGACACCGGAGTATATGACGACGCGGCCTTAAACCCTGTAAAACGCTACGGAGGATTTTTACGCAAATTTCCAAAGCGAAGCGAGTCCTCGGAGGAAAGCAACCGACAGGAGCTGCAGAAACGGTACGGAGGGTTCATGCGCAGGATTCGACCCAAGCTTAGGTGGGACAACCAGAAGAGATATGGCGGTTTTTTACGGCGTCACTTCAAACTCTCCGTGAGATCGGAGGAGGACCCTGCATATGATGACTTTGGTCTTTAGATCATCGCTTAAACTGCCATCACAGCCGCCTTTCACTCAAAACTTCTTTCGCAAATCCGTAAGAATCTTATCCGTTATAAGTCCCCCGGGCGTCTGTGTTCCTGAAGCTTGCTTTGTCACTGCAGGTTCCAATCACCTCATGGTAAAACACAGACTCGTGTCCTTCTTGTTAAGTCACCAAGTCTTATGGACATTCGGGTGGAAAAAAAACACTTGTTATGCGTAAACACACTGTAAGTCCTGTACTGAAAATCGATGTGCTTGTTTGATTAAACTATATATAGGCTATACATAATAAAGGCAAGTGATTCATTTGCCAAAGCTGCAAGGAAATGCTCTTTTGCGTTACTTTACAACTGAACCTATATACTGTTGACACTTCTGGTCTCCGTGACAGTGTGAGCTTAACGTTATTTTGGCTGGACTTGGTCTATGAGTGTATTACAATGTTTATACTTCCTTAATAATAAAGTTTATTTCACTTGAAAATAATTTAGTTTTTTTTAAGAAACACGACCCGCGTCATTTAATCACACACGGTCGGATATTTAGCTGTGGATATGCTACAAGTGCCTATGTCACTCGGAGTTCAGAGGTAGGCTAACCAGATTCAGTCACTGCTGTCCGCAACCGTCACAACAAACCTTCGCAAGATCCTGAAGGGACTGTCTCAGCAAACACCTATAGGAGACACCCCTGCACTGTAAGTTATATAGCAGACAAAAACCCCTGCACTGTAAGTTACGTTCCCATAAACCTTGTCTTATGACTCTCACCCCATTATTTAAATTCACGAACGAGGAGATACGGAACAAATATGATTTTTGTTTTCAGAATATGTCTGGACAAAAAAAAGACGGTGTAAATAAAACGGGACGTCTGGTCATCCGATTCATAGATGGTCTTTTGTCGTTGCCATGTAGCGGTTAGAGAAGGCAGACAAAGACACCCCTGAGAAATATACGCGCTACTTACGTGAATTGAGGTTTGAGGATCGGCGGGCACGACGTCTTGGACCGTGAGAGACTCACCCAAGTGCTGCTGTGGGGATATGCTGGGAAAGGCCCCCCCCTAGTGGTTAGTATGTTGCAGTGCATGGGCAGCGCAGGGACTTCAGTTTGCTCACCCTTGTTTGGTGGTCTGCTGTTGGTAGAGCAGGCTATGGGCGCTCGGTTGGCCGAGAAGCTAGAGTGAATAGATCCTACCGTATTTATGACAGAAGCTTAAATAAAGTCAACGTTTGCACTGCTTATAAAACAATTCATTTGAATGTTGGCATTGAATTAAAGCAAAATGATGTTGAATAAGACTAAATTGAGCTTGTTCTGCTTGAAAGTGCGTAGTGTTCCTGCAAGGTACTGTTACATTTATTCAAGCTGGAATTTGCAATGTCCATAACAACGTCTCGCTGTCAAGGGAACACTGTTCTAACATGCCCTCTAATACAACCAGCTGCTGCTGTTGTCATAGAAACACTTAGTTGTGCCTTGGGTTTAGGCTTTCTTAAATGTCACATATAACAATTCACATTGGGTTCATAAGTTATTGAGACCTCGGCTTATATGTATAGTGGTGTGTCAGTTAAACCAATACCCTCAAATGATGAAATATAACTGGGTCAATAAAGATAGTTCACGAGGTTGTAAGTGACTGGTGTCACAAAGTAGGCCTCTAAAAGAGACAACCATTGGGATTAATATAACTGGGTCCATAACGATAGTCTAAGAGAGACAACCATTGGGATTAATATAACTGGGTTTATAAAGATAGTCTAAGAGAGTCAACCATTGGGATTAATATAACTGGGTTTATAAAGATAGTCTAAGAGTCAACCATTGGGATTAATATAACTGGGTTTATAAAGATAGTCTAAGAGTCAACCATTGGGATTAATATAACTGGGTTTATAAAGATAGTCTAAGAGAGTCAACCATTGGGATTAATATAACTGGGTTTATAAAGATAGTCTAAGAGAGTCAACCACTGGGATTCTTTGAACATTGGTTTCATCTTCGTTTTCATGTGGCCTTTAAAAAAAACCTCAATATTACTTTCACAATGGTCTATAATTGTTATGCTTCGATTCAAGAACTTTCTCCAGACAATATGAACTACTTCGGGCTCGTGTCCAATAAAAGCAGAATCACAGACTTGTTAATATTGTTTAATAACTTTTCTCCAACAGCCTCCACAAACTGGCTATAAAAATAGCATAAAGCTCCTGAGCAAAGGTCAAAGATCCATTTCTTATACAAACTAGAACTACATACCAAATATTAGATCTGCAAGAAAATACTCTTCATATTAAAATATGCTCCGTTCAACAACTAAATAAGCTTCAGGATTATTAGTTTTCATTTACAAAACCATCAACTAATAATCTCTCATGTGCATTTTTAAACTTAGAAGGGACTTTTTGATAAACCAGAGGAAATATGAAAGCACAGACACATACACACACACACACACACACACACACACACAGCAGGATATCATTACAGTCATGCAGGTAGAAAGGCCTTGGCTAGGAGACACGACCTCACAAGCTCTCGTGTCCCAGATGGCATTATGTCTGGTGTGCTGAGGAAGAACGAGAGAGGAGAGGGGGAGAAAGCAGAGGTGGAGAGAGGAGAGG
>NC_045155.1:26556943-26594443 GCF_900700415.2 Clupea harengus
GAGGACACAGCATATCAGAGGTTATTGATCACACATAAGAGAGAGGACACAGACAACAGACACGGACAGTTGGCTCGGCTGTGGAGTGTAAGAACCATTAACTTCCTTTCAGGGAAGCAGTAGGCTATAGGGAAGTTTACAATCGCAGCACAGTACAAACACCCCGAGCCTGAGGTCAGGGAGCAGTCATGCGAGCGCAGACAGAGACAGTGCTGTTAACTTCCTCTCAGACGAGGCACTACACTACAGTTTAACATAAGAAACATGACATTGTGTATCGGAGATAAGCGAACACACATAAGAGAGAAGACACAGACAAGTCTGCTGGCTTGGCTGTTGAGTGTAACAACCGGCTAATGTTTGATTACATTAATATCCACACATCCACATACTGGGCATCTATTCCAGTGCAAGAGTATGCTTATTTGTTTGACGATATCTCTGGGAGTATTTGTAGCAATGGTGTGTGTGTGTGTGTGGGGGGGGGGGGGGGGGGGGGGGTCACATACACTTACCCAGACTGCTCCAGGTCCGTCGTGACCAACACGCTCTTCTCCTCAACAGAGTTGCCTTGTCCTACACAGTCAGGCGTTGTCACAACAACCACCTCCTCCACATGCATGTTGACCTCAGAAGATGCCATTGGTCAGGCGGCCTACTGCTGCTGGTCCGCACACACTGGAAGTACACAGGTCAGGAATTGAATAGGGCATTAAGAGTACAGGCAGGGAATTAAAACAAAGCGTGTCTGGCAGTAGATTGGCGTCCCCATCTGCAGTGACAATTTACCATCACATGCAGTCAGGCCTCAAAGGTGGCAAAGGCTAAGAGTTTTTTTTCCCTTCTCATCTGAAACAGTACAAACAGGCAGAGCCAATTCACTGTACAACATTATCCCTAAATTGTGTACAGTAGGCACATACAAACGCAACGTGCACCACTTTCATGACCCATTTCTGTCTGTGTTTTTACCCGAGATGGTTTTACCTAGGCTGTACATGGAAGTAACATGAGTGGCTTTAAAGATGGGTATAGGTAGCAGGCAATAGGCCAATGGAAACCAACGGCAAAGTTAAATTGCCTATAAAATGACATTTCTCGTCCAATATGACATTTCTTGTCCAGGTAATCAGAGCATGAGAGGTTATTGTGATGTGAACAGGTGATTACAGCAGCCGAGTCTGATCCACCTGATCCAAAACATTTCTTTGGACGTCTGAGTGTTAGCGGTTAAATCTATCTGGCTGGCTAGCAGGCTAGCTAGCTTAGCTTCTGCAACTGTCACTCTCGTCGCCATCGGTTGATTGACTGTTTTTAAAAACACAAGTTTGGGATCATACATTGAGAGGTAGCTGAGCCCTGAAGCTGAAAGATAGCATGAGCACGTCCTCGGGACGCTGTACGTTTGCTGTAGATTGTGGCGAGCTCACGCAAATGTACGTGCACGTTACGTTGCAAGGCGGCCAGCGGCTACGTTAGCCGGCTGCACGCAATGTTGATATTTGAGGGGGTGTACGAGCAGTAGAACTCTCTTTAAATTTCAACCCCAGACTGTTACAGATAGCCATATAACATATCTATCAACGTAACCTTGAGGAATAAGAACTCTTACCGTAAGACTGACGATGTCTCTGCGTTAGCCACTTTATTTGGACCTTATTGAGTAACCAACTGCAATTGCGCATGAGCAGAATGACGATTGGGTTAGAGAGGCCGTCGTTGATACAATTCATTTTATGCAGTTGTTTTTCTTGACAGCAAACGACCCCAATCTAGCTATTATGCCAATCTGTGTGTACGTCCCAGGAATGAAGCAGAGACTTTCCATATTGTTACAATGTAAGCAGGTTCATGAAGTACTTTAAGTATCGAACAGCGCATGCTCATCAATCCGAACATCCCGCGGCAAACACGGTACCAGGAAGTGGCTCCCGAAGTAGCATTGCGTCCAGTGTAAAGAACTTCTCGAGTTCTGAATGATACTTTTATTCTTTACAACGAATGGCAATATCAGACTGGTGTTTTATAATACTACACAATATTATGATACTGCATTCGTCACAACAGGTTGTTGCTTGATAACTAAGTAACTGCAAAGTTAACACCACGGCAACGGATCAGCCTGGGCAGTAGGCTTTTGCTACCTCTTATCACGATGCCCCCGCTCAAAATTAAAGGAGTAACAGTGGATTTCCCCTTCACGCCTTATCCAAGTCAGACGGACTACATGAGTAAAGTGCTTGAATGCCTTCAAGACGTAAGTGTTGTTGTGGCCAGAGTCAAACAAGTTTTTAATAACTGTTCAGTGTCTGGTTATGCACTGAATACATGGTGTTTGGAAGGAGTGTTAGAAGTTTGTAACCATCCCTGTCAAAAGTTTGGAAACACCTAGTCTTTCACAATTTTTGAGACACGTGCATGCTCCTATTGTTTATGTGCACCAAACTAGGTAATTTAACGGTATGACCAAACAAAATATCTCTTTGGCTTCAGAAAGCTTTAAATGGGTGAAATCATGGCATTTTATAAGACCAGTATGCCACTAAAACCAATGGTCAATAACGGTTAGTGTCCCATCATGTTTGCAGAAGAAGAATGGGATCCTGGAGAGCCCGACTGGCACCGGTAAGACCCTGTGCCTGCTGTGTGCCACCCTGGCATGGAGGCAGAACTTCAGAGACACCATCTCCGCTCGCAAGATCGCAGAGAAGATGAAGGGTGCAGAGCTCTTCCCCGACACACCCCTGTCATCTTGGGGTACCCCGGCCACGGATGGGGACTCAACAAGTACGCCAAAACAAATACTACACAGTCCCTTTATGAGTTTTATGAGTATCAACAGAAATCTTTTCCATTACCCATGACTTTGCTACAACTGTTTCTGACCATGAGAAGCATACATTTGAAATGATGTTTGGTCTTTAGAGACAGACGTGCCTACAGACCAGTACTGTTGCATTTGGATGCGTGTGCATGCATGGTAATGTCCTCTGTTTGGATGCGTGTGCATGCATTTACATTTACATTTAGTCATTTAGCAGAGGCTTTTGTCCTAAGCGACGTACAAGGGAGAGAACAGTCAAGCTAAGAGCAATAAAAAACATGGTGTAACAATAAATACTACTTTACATAAGAATTAGAAAAACGACCTAGAAAGGAAAAAGAAGTGCAGGAATGTAACTGCTGAAGTGCAAGTTAAGCGCTAGTCAAGGTGCCAGTTAGGAAGGGAGGTGCTCTCTGAAGAGTTGGGTCTTCAAAAGCTTCTTGAAGGTAGAGAGGGACGCCCCTGCTCTGGTAGTACTAGGCAGTTCGTTCCACCAACGTGGAACTACAAATGAGAATAGTCTGGATTGCCGTGCTTGCACAGACGGCAGTGCCAAACGACGCTCACTAGACGAGCGCAGCGTCCTGGGTGTAACATTTGCCCTATAGCAGAAGCATTTACGGTAGGTGGGAGCAGAACCAGCAAAGCACTCTGTAGGCAGAGCATAAGTGACTTGAAGCTTAATGTTATGCGCAGCAGTCTACCGGGCAGCCAGTGGACTTCAACTGCAGTCGCGGGGGTGACGTTGTGCCCTTTTCGGTTTGGTTGATACACCAGAGCGCGCCGGCCCGCGTTCTTGGATCATCTGTAGTGGTGTTCACCACGGTCAAGCCCGGCAGGGCCCGTTAGGAGGCGCGTTGGCCAGTAGTCCAAGGTGGGAACCTTCACCAAGGTTAGCACGCAGCAGCTGGGTGGCATACTGGGTTAGGTACGGCCTGATTTTGCGAATGTTGCATGGTAATGTCCTCTGTTTGGATGCAGTGTTCTACACTGCATGGTAATGTCCTCTGTTTGGATGTGTGTGCATGCATGGTAATGTCCTCTGTTTGGATGTGTGTGCATGCATGGTAATGTCCTCTGTTGGATGCGTGTGCATGCATGGTAATTGTCCTCTGTTTGGATGCGTGTGCATGATGGTAATGTCCTCTGTTTTGGATGCGTGTCGCATGCTGTGGTAAATGTCCTCTGTTTGTGTGCGTTGTGCATGCATGGTAATGTCCTCTGTTTGGATGTGTGTGCATGCATGGTAATGTCCTCTGTTTGGATGCGTGTGCATGCATGGTAATGTCCTCTGTTTGGATGCGTGTGCATGTGTGGTAATGTCCTCTGTTTTGTTGCGGTGTACTACACTGCATGGTAATGTACTTTGTTTTGTTGCGGTGTACTACACTGCATGGTAATGTACTTTGTTTTGTTGCGGTGTACTAAACTGCATTGTAATGTCCTCTGTTTTGTTGCGGTGTACTACACTGCATGGTAATGTACTTTGTTTTGTTGCGGTGTACTAAACTGCATTGTAATGTCCTCTGTTTTGTTGCAGTGTACTATACTGACATCCCAAAGATCATATACGCTTCTCGCACCCACTCCCAGCTAGCACAGGTCATTGGAGAGCTCAAAAACACATCATACAGGTGAGAGCCGTGCGTGTGCGTGTGCGTGTGCGTGTGCACGCGATCAGCATTTTTTAGACTAAACCTATGTGTTCCCATCTTTCACACTTTCTGTTCCCACTTTAGCAACAGGTAAGGCAAATCATCACCTCAGACAAAAGGTGTGTGTGTGTGTGTTTACGTACACATTAAATCCTTTCTTCTCTCCAGGCCAAAGGTGTGTGTTCTTGGCTCCCGAGAACAACTCTGCATCAACCAGGAAGTGATGAAGCAGGAGAGTAACCACATGAAGGTGAGTCAGCCACAGCATCATCTCCATGACAACCACAGCATCATCCCCATGGGAACCACACTGATTCACTGATCCATACACACCCACACTGTCACTGTCTGCTTAATGTATCAAGGTCATATCAGTCTGCTGGCACTGCAGTATCATCTGCAGAAGAACCATACTGGTATACTGTCACTACCTCCATTCCCATACTGGTATACTGTCACTACCTCCATTCCCATACTGGTATACTGTCACCACCTACATTCCCATACTGGTATACTGTCACCACCTACATTCCCATACTGGTATACTGTCACTACCTCCATTCCCATACTGGTATACTGTCACTACCTCCATTCCCATACTGGTATACTGTCACTACCTCCATTCCCATACTGGTATACTGTCACTACCTCCATTCCCATACTGGTATACTGTCACCACCTACATTCCCATACTGGTATACTGTCACTACCTCCATTCCCATACTGGTATACTGTCACTACCTCCATTCCCATACTGGTATACTGTCACCACCTACATTCCCATACTGGTATACTGTCACCACCTCCATTCCCATACTGGTATACTGTCACCACCTACATTCCCATACTGGTATACTGTCACCACCTACATTCCCATACTGGTATACTGTCACTACCTCCATTCCCATACTGGTATACTGTCACTACCTCCATTCCCATACTGGTATACTGTCCCTCACCACAACCCCACTGACTGTCTGTATGTCTGTCTGTCTGTCTGTCTGTCTGTCTGTCTGTCCCTCACCACACCCCCACTGACTGTCTGTCAGTCTGTCTGTCTGTCTGTCTGTCTGTCAGTCTGTCTGTCCCTCACCACACCCCCACTGACTGTCTGTCTGTCTGTCTATCTGTCAGTCTGTCCCTCACCACAACCCCACTGACTGTCTGTCAGTCTGTCTGTCTGTCTGTCTGTCAGTCTGTCTGTCCCTCACCACACCCCCACTGACTGTCTGTCAGTCTGTCTGTCTGTCTGTCTGTCTATCTGTCAGTCTGTCCCTCACCACAACCCCACTGACTGTCTGTCAGTCTGTCTGTCTGTCTGTCCCTCACCACAACCCCACTGACTGCTACACTCCTGGTCATAACAGCTTTTGTAACAAAGTGTGAACCTCCTGTGATGCCATCCGATGACCTTTGACCTGTTCAAGGCAGTGTTATCTGTCGCACCTCGGTTCCATCGCCTGTCTCGTCTGTCTGGTGTCGGGGCATAAAGCACTTTGAGTAAGAACAGACCCTCTGCTTCCCCTTCAGGTTCACATGTGCAGAGCAAAAGTGTCGACGCGCTCCTGTGTGTTCTACAACAACGTCGAAGGTACCAACTCTAATCTTCACTCTACATTAATCCCCGCTGCCTGAAGCATTACTGATGTCACTGTAAGTGCTGCCTGTTAAAGTTATTTCCGTCTCGACACACGCTGTCTTCCCCCTGTGTTCCCCTCAGAGAAGAGCACAGACAAAGAGTTCATCAACACCATCCTGGATGTGGAAGATCTGGTGAAGGCTGGCAATAAGCAGAGGTGTGTACTGTCTACTTGCCTGTCTGTCTGTCTGCATGCTGTTGGAGTTGTCTGTCTTTCTGACCTCTGAACAGTTTGTCTGTTGTCTGTCTGTATGCCTGTGAGTTCTGAGCTGTCAATCTATGGTCTGACCAGTCTGTCTGCTGTTGCAGATGTCTGTGTGTCGTGTGTGTGTGTGTGTGTGTGTGTGTGTGTGTGCCTGTGAGCTGGATTTTTTCAATGATCTTCCACCCAGTATCTGTTTCCTTTTGCAAATTTGAGTCTTCTCCTGTCATTGGCCAGTCTTGGAAGTTTTTGGCCAGCTTTTTTAGAAACCTGCATTCCAGAGCCTCTCCGATGGTGAAGACAAAACTGGTGATTTCTGGGTACTATTTATATAGCCACCAGCTGAGGATCTGTGAATCCTCCGTTTGTCATATTAGAGATCCTGATGATTTTATCCACCTGCACAGTTGAGCACTGGGGCCCTTGGCTTCAGTTTCTTGCCAATGTCCTGCATGGAATAGCCTTCATTTGTGAGCTCAACTATAGATCGACGTGTGTCTGAAGAAAGCTCCTTCTTTCTGACTATTTTTACACCATAATCAATTGAAGCACAGGAGTGATGGTGGCAGGACATTGGCCTTTGACACCTATGTAGATATTCCATTCAAAATGATTTTCATATACCCACAGAAAACTTCACACACACAAACACTTGTATTTGACACTGATTTTGTTATTGACTTCAGAGAGATGAAATAACCATATCATGTAAGTGCAAACATATTAAAAAGCACATACACACACACACACACACAGCAAATGGCACCGCTGTATCAATTGGGGATCCTTTGTCATCTACCATCCTGGATGTGGAAGATCTGGTGAAGGCTGGCAATAAGCAGAGGTGTGTACTGTCTACTTGCCTGTCTGTCTGTCTGCATGCTGTTGGAGTTGTCTATCTCTCTGACCTCTGAACAGTTTGTCTGTTGTCTGAGTTGTCTGTCTGTCTGTATGCCTGTGAGTTCTGAGCTGTCAGTCTATGGTCTGACCAGTCTGTCTGCTGTTGCAGATGTCTGTGTGTCTTGTGTGTGTGTGTTCCTGTGAGCTGGATTTTTTCAATGATCCTCCACCCAGTATCTGTTTCCTTTTGCAAATGTGAGTCTTCTCCTTTCATTGGCCAGTCTTGGAAGATTTTGGCCAGTTTTTCTTAGAAACTGCCTAGAAGGCCTGCATTCCAGAGCCTCTCCGATGGTGAAGACAAAACTGGTGGTTTCTGGGTACTTTTCATACAGCCACCAGCTGAGGATCTGTGAATCCTTCGTTTGTCATATTAGAGATCCTGATGATTTTATCCACCTGCACAGTTGAGCACTGGGGCCCTCTGCTTCGGTTTCTTGCCAATGTCCTGCATGGAATAGCCTTCATTTGTGAGCTCAACTATAGATCGACGAGTGTCTGTACAAAGCTCCTTCTTTCTGACTATTTTTAGACCATAATCAATTGAAGCACAGGAGTGATGGTGGCAGGACATTGGCCTTTGACACCTATGTAGATATTCCATTCAAAATGAGCCGTTTCTTACTGCAGTAGTCATCATCTATAACGTTAACGATTTTGGATTGAAAGAAATGGGATTTTCTTTATAAAAAGTAGGACAATTTCCTGGTGGCTCCAAACTTTTAAAGGGGAGTGTATGTATAGTGACTTCACTTCACCCCCCTGAAAGCCATCTCCATTTTCTGGTTTACTAAAGATTCTCACACATATTTTCCCTCTCAGTATTATCACTGTGAACACTTCTGCTGTGTTGTATTTCTAAAGCCCAAAACGTTATTTGTCTATTAAAATAAAAAATAGCTAAAATAGTCGTCTTGCTTGCTATTCAACCTCTCTACATTAAGACCCGGGACAGAACCCCTTTGCTGCAGTAACAGCCTTGAGTGTTCTGAAGTGAGACAGTGCCAGCTCTGCACATTGTTCTGCAGTGTTTTTGTACGCAGTGAATAGAACATCTAGGTTGATGGAATGTCCGTGCTGGTCTGTCGTTCCACAGATTCTCAGTAGGATTCTGATCAGGGCTTTGACTGAGTTATTCTAGAATGTTCACTTCACTGTGTTGGAGCCACTGCAGTGTTGCTTTAGCCTTGTGCCTGCTGGCAGACTACCCCTCTCCCAAGCCCCAGGTTTACACAACAGGCTGCAACAGGCTTTCTGGTGATCTTGTGTAGAATGTATTTCATTCATCCTTCTATCAAGTCTACAGAGTTCCCCAGTTCCTGCAGATGAGCAATATCCCCACATATAATGACACATAATGTTACCGCTGCCATATTTCTATATAACTGGGATGGTGTTTCCTGAGACATTGGCAGTGTTAGAGTTACACCACATGCTGCACTTTGAGGATTGGCCAAAAAACTCTATTTTGGTCTCATATAACCACAGAAACCTACACACACACACACACACACATTCATATAACCACAGAAACCTTCACACACACTCTCTCATATAACCACAGAAAACTTCACACACACAAACACTTGTATTTGACACTGATTTTGTTATTGACTTCAGAGAGATGAAATAACCATATCATGTAAGTGCAAACATATTACAAAGCACACACCCACACTCACACACTCACACACACACACATACACACACACACACACACATACACACACACACACACATACACACACACACACACACCATGGCGAATGGCACCGCTGTATCATCTGGGGATCCTTTGTCATCTGCCTTAATCTGGAGCTCAGAAAGCACAGGGGTTTGAGCCCTTATGCAAATAGTATATTACAGTTTTTAAATTCATTAGTTTTTAACATTAGCCAACAAACAACTTATTTTGCCTTTGAAAACATACAAAAGCAAAAAATCGACACAATAAAATTACTGTTTGGGAAATCACGTGTAAGTATCTTTTATAGTAGTGAAAATGGCGTCGACTTTCAGGGGGGTTGAATACTTTGGATCTGTTATTCTGTGCTGTTTTGTAGGTTATGTCCATACTGGATCTTTTATTCTGTGCTCTTTTCTAGGGTATGTCCATACTACTTGTCCCGGTCTTTAAAGCAGCAGGCCGAGATCATCTTCATGCCATATAACTACCTACTGGACCCTAAGGTGAGCTATAGTCATCTATATAACTACCTACTGGACGCTAAGGTGAGCTATAGTCATCTATATAACTACCTACTGGACCCTAAGGTAATTTAAAGTCATCTATAGTCATCTTCAACTATATAACTACCTACTGAAAACTAAGGTGAGCTATAGTCATCTTCATTCTATATAACTACCTACTGGACGCTAAGGTGATCTATAGTCATCTTCATTCTATATAACTACCTACTGGACGCTAAGGTGGTTTGCTTTTCTCATTCATTCATCATCCGTCCTTTTTCCCTCTCCCCTCTCTCCCTCTCCCCTCTCTGCCTCTCTGCCTCGTCCCTCTCCCCTCTCTGCCTCTCGTCCCTCTCTGCCTCTCTCCCTCTCTGCTGTCAGAGTCGCAGGGCTCACAACATTGAGCTGCAGGGGGCTGTGGTCATCTTTGATGAGGCACACAACGTGGTAAGGAGGCACACACACACACACACACACACACACACACACACACACACACGCCACCTGAGTTTTGATGAGCGCCTGTCCTGTAGCTGTAACAGAGGAGCACAGTAAAGGCCCTGAACGCTACGGCACACAGAAATGGAGATTATGGAGATCAGTGTGCGCGGCCTTTCGTGGAGATCTTTGCTGTGTGGCTGTGCAACAGTATGCGCGGCCTTTCGTGGAGATCTTTGCTGTGTGTGTGTGTGTGTGTGTGTGTGTGTGCAACAGTGTGCGGGGCCTTTCGTGAAGATCTTTGCTGTGTGTGTGTGTGTGTGTGCGCAACAGTATGCGGGGCCTTTCATGGAGATCTTTGCTGTGTGTGTGTGTGTGTGTGCAACAGTATGCGGGGCCTTTCGTGGAGATCTTTGCTGTGTGTGTGTGTGTGTGTGTGTGTGTGTGTGTGTGTGTGTGTGTGTGTGTGTGCAACAGTGTGCGGGGCCTTTCATGGAGATCTTTGCTGTGTGGCTGTGCAACAGTATGCGGGGCCTTTCGTGGAGATCCTTGCTGTGTGTGTGTGTGTGTGTGTGTGTGCAACAGTGTGCGGGGCCTTTCGTGGAGATCTTTGCTGTGTGTGTGTGTGTGTGTGTGTGTGTGTGTGTGTGTGCAACAGTGTGCGGGGCCTTTCGTGGAGATCTTTGCTGTGTGGCTGTGCAACAGTATGCGGGGCCTTTCGTGGAGATCCTTGCTGTGTGTGTGTGTGTGTGTGCAACAGTGTGCGGGGCCTTTCGTGGAGATCTTTGCTGTGTGTGTGTGTGTGTGTGTGTGTGTGTGTGTGTGCAACAGTGTGCGGGGCCTTTCGTGGAGATCTTTGCTGTGTGTGTGTGTGTGCAACAGTGTGCGGGGCCTTTCGTGGAGATCTTTGCTGTGTGTGTGTGTGTGCAACAGTGTGCGGGGCCTTTCGTGGAGATCTTTGCTGTGTGGTTTTGAGCAACAGTGTGCGGGGCCTTTCATATGCATCTTGGTTTACCTGTCTGATGCACCTGCGTTTAACCTTTGACCTTTGCACACCTGTCATTTTGCTTAGCTTAACTGACTAGCAGAACTGGGTTAAACTCGCCACGAGGCTAATTTAGTCATGACGGGATGTGATGTCACAAGGCATCAGCCAGAGTCAGAGCCTCTTTCAGGCCTTTCCCACCGACAGGGAACCGGATCCAGTCTGGTTCACACACCACATTTTGAACCATTTGCAGCATTTCAATACAAAGAATTATAAACTGAAACGTTCGTTTCGCAACTGGAACCAAAAGAAAATCGTTTTTTCCCGTTCGAACCGTGACGACACTGTTCGATCGCAGGTAATCCATGCGATCCAGCATCTTGCTACTACTGTTTAAGTCCGTTGCCGTTGTCATTGTGTAACGCCCTCCGTTGATGACGCCTCCTTGTTTACCATCGAAACCGCTCAAAACTGGTGGACACACAGAGCTGTTTCCACTAGATGGCACCAAAGTTCAAGAATCCTGAACAGAAACGGTTCAAGAACCACATTACCTGTAGGTCCAAAAGGGCTATTTCTGGAGTTGGCATGAAGACCACACACATGCGTGTTCATCTCTGGCCACAGTGAGGCGCTGTGGGCTAACAAGCTAGTAAATGCTGTGCAGAAGACTCAAAATGATTGAATGTATTCACAAAATATTAAAGTATTCTGCCTTGGTAATTAAGCAAGACGCATTGATGGCGTGTGTGTGTGTGTGTGTGTGTGACTACAGGAGAAGATGTGTGAAGAGGCTACGTCGTTTGATCTGACCCCTTTTGACCTGAGCTCAGCTCTGCAGGCGGTGGACAAGGTGCTGCATGAGCAGGCAGTGGATGCTGGGAAGGGGGAGGACTTCAGTGAGTCCTCAAGCTCAGGTGAGCAGCCACCTGTTACACACACACACACACACACACACACACACACAATCTCACTCAATCTCTCTCTCTCTCGTGCTCCCTCAAACACATATACAGGCATGAAGAACTCTAACCCACACACTCCCACAGACCCAGAGAAACACCCCTTATAGCCCCACAGTCCCAGATAAATGCCTCTTATACATCCACAGACCCAGATAAATGCCCCTTATACCCCCCAGATAAATGCCCCTGATCACAGAAGCACATGTCCAGTGGCACACATGACTGACTGTTTGTGTGTGTGTGTGGGTGTGTTTCTGTCTCTGTGGCGGTGTGAAGTCCTGTTGGATCTTGTGACTGTCTTGTGTTAGTGTTCTAAAACCTAATGTAATAATGTTTCTTTTCTGCAGAACTGAAGCTAGACATACAAAGCGTGGCTAAAATAAAACGTGAGTTAAAGTCTCTCTTGTATCATTAGTTTTAATATATTTATTGTTTTACCTAGACGCCCATATGTGTAACATGATTTACCTTTGTTTTTCATCAGAGATCATAATGGACCTAGAGATGAACGTGAACTCTTATGAGATTTCACCAAACAGTCAGGGCATTACTAAACCTGGAAGGTAAAGAAAGATTCTCTCTCTCACACACACACACACACACACACACACACTCGCACGAATACAAACCTTCCAGGGAAGAGCACATCCCCACATTGTGCCTCACACACACACAACACACACACACACACATACACATTGTGCCAGACACACACTCACACACACACACACACACACTCACACACACACAAACCTTCCAGGGAAGAGCACACCCCCACATTGTGCCTCACACACACACACACACACACACACACACACACACACACACACACACACACACACACATTGTGCCTCCTTGTTGTGATATTTTTATTCTACTGTATTTCACATCTCTAGCCCAATGCTGACAACAATTGGCTGTAGTGAAACTGACAATAGTTTTAGTCATAGTCTTTTATATTCTTGTGTGTGTGTGTGTGTGTGTGTGTGTGTGTGTGTGTGTGTGTGTGTGTGTGTGTGTGTGTGTGTGTGTGTGTGTGTGTGTGTGTGTGTGTGTGTGTGTGTGTGTGTGTGTGTGTGTGTGTGTCTCTCCACAGCTTTATCTATGAGATCTTCCAGAAGGCCCAAGTGACCTTTGACACCAAGACTGCAGTCGTGGAGACGATGGACCAGATCACTGGATACCTCTCCAGCCGTCAGTCACTCCATAAGCCCCTCCCACTCATGCTAAACCCCCTCCTCCATAACATCACCCTAGTCCATGTCCACACAGCTCCTTACACACACACACACACACACACACACACACACACACACACACATCACCTGTTCCATGTCCACACAGCTCCTCACACACACACACACACACACACACACACATCACCTAGTCCACACAGCTCCTCACACACACACACACACATCACCTAGTCCATGTCCACACAGCTCCTCACACACACAAACATCACCCTAATCCAAACAGCTCCTCACACACAAAAATGGCAGTTATTGGTATACGTAACCAGGCAACAGCACATCTGACAGATTGTGTTACAGTCTGTTTTCATCTTTATGCATTCTCTGGTGTGTGTGTGTGTGTGTGTGTGTGTGTGTGTGTGTTGACAGAACCTGGGATCTTCCTCAACACGAGCGGATTGCAGAAGCTGTCTGACATCATCCAGGTAAAACTGACAAACAGCATTCCCCGCGCATTTTACGGATCATAAATTATCCCTCATCACACTCAGGGCTGGTGAGAAAAACAACACAGTTTACTCATCATGTTTTTCCTCATCACACTCAGTGCTGGTGAGAAAAACAACACTCATCAGTTTACTCATCATGTTTTATCCCTCATCACACTCCCTGACCAGGGAGGAACTGATGAGGGCACTATATCCAACACTGGGATATTTAGGCTGCTTCTGATAAGCTATGCAGGAAAGCCCGTTAAAACCGCTGGTTTACCCAAGGACCTGATTGGTCCAAATGTTCAGTAACTAACTTGTGTTGAAGTATCAAGCATGTTTAAAGGTGCAATGCTAATTATGTACACTTCACCGCAGGCTCTCTGCATGTAGTGTGTATGCTCAAACTAACTGTCATTCCTGCCAATCTACAGCAGGGGGCGCTCCTTCTCCAAAGACACTTTAGGAGCGCCGAAGAGAGGGTTGTAATTTGATTGGCTGTAGAGCTCAAATATCAGCAGTTGATGTACAGCACCGGTGAAAAAGTATCAGGCCCTTTAGGTATTCCACAAAACATTTGTCTGAGACAGTTATTTTCTGTCCCTATTAGCATTAGTGTGTCTGTAGGAAATATCATATTTTATATTCTCAACACTCTTATAGGAAAATAGTGAAGTGTCCTAGTGAGACATTCATATGCTATTAAAGAAACAAAGATCACATGATGCCATCAGCAGTGTAACTTGGGATTACATGAAGAGACAAAAAGAATCAAGACAATCTAAATCCGCTGAGGAATTGCGGCAAGTTCTCCAAAAGGCTTGAAATGACCTACTTGCCAAGTACCTTAAAAAACTGCACAGGTGTCCCTTTAGGCAAATTGGTGCTGGTTCAAGACAAGGGGGGGTCGCAACAAATATTGATTTGATTTAGTTCTTTTGGTTTACTGCACTTTGTATGTTGTTATTTGATAAGTAAAAGCTTCGTTTCCATGTCATTATTTGTCTTTGGACTGCACCTTTAAGTGTCCCGTGTTTTGTGTGTAGGTGTGCAGGTGAGCTGCCCAAACAGGCCCGATGGGTTTAAATCAGCAAGAATGTCAGTAATGTTGAAGAATCCCATGTGAGATGATGGATAGAGAGACAGATACTGTTGATCCTGACGGAATTGTAAATGTATGCAACTTTAAGTCAAACCCCCTTTTTTTGTTTTGTGTGTAGTTGGTGTTTCCAGGCAATCCAGCAGAGGGCAGCAGTGTGCCTCTGGAGCAGGGAACGCAGCAGTTTAAGGTGAGTGAATCTGATCGTGAGGCAGAGTAGGCTCCCCTGAGTGTGAGGCAGAATAGGCCCATAGATGTCTTTGAGCCGCACTGTGTTAAACCTGTTCAGCTCAATGATGCTTTTATAACGTTATAAAATAAAGCCCAGATCACCACATCACCAGGTCATCAGAGCCTTAGATACCACAAGGTGAGACAGGCTTAGGTACCACGAGGTCAGACAGACTTACCACGAGGTGAGACCGACTTAGGTACCATGAGGTGAGACAGGCTTAGGTACCATAAGGAGAGACAGATTGCCTCCTGCTCTAAACTCCACTCCACACATAATCTAATCACACATGAATGAGAGACAGACAGAGTGTAGAGGTGAGTGATAGATCACGATGACAGACAGACAGACAGAGAGAGTGTAAAGGTGAGACAGACAGAGTGTAGAGGTGAGTGATAGATCACGATGAGAGACAGACAGACAGACAGAGTGTAGAGGTGAGTGATAGATCAGGATGAGAGACAGACAGAGTGTAGAGGTGAGTGATAGATCACGATGAGAGACAGACAGACAGACAGAGTGTAGAGGTGAGTGATAGATCAGGATGAGAGACAGACAGTGTAGAGGTGAGTGATAGATCACAATCCTTTTTCATGTTGGTTTTTAGGCTAACCTTATTTTTGCTTAAGTTACTGAATAGTGCAACCAAACTGATTTCCCTATTTATTAGACACAGACCTTCAGCCAAACCAGTCTATTCCCTTTCTGTTTTGTGAGGTAGCGTTAAATAAGCCTAAGAAACATGACAAGTAGAATGGGAACAACAGAACAACAAGACAACATGACGTCAGTCTAATCACTTTCTGTGTTTTGAGGTAGCGGTATGTAAGCCTCTAATAAATAAGACGAGTAGATTGGGAACAACTTGACGTCAGTCTAATGACTTTCTGTGTTTTGAGGTAGCGTTAAGTAAGCCTCTAATAAACATGACAAGTAGATTGGGAACAACAGAACAACAGGACAACATGACGTCAGGCTTATCACTTTCTGTGTTTTGAGGTAGCGGTAAGTAAGCTTCTAATAAACATGACAAGTAGAACAGGATCAAACAAGACGTCAGTGAGGAGGAGGAGGAGGAGGAGGAAGAGGAGGAGCCGGTTGGCCACGTTGATATAGATGCCTTATTTAAAAATGTTTAAATAAAAATGTGAACTCTTGTAATCTAATGCAATTCTGCAAAGTATTTACATTCAACAGGTCAAACTCCAAATAGACTATTGAGATAAGATTAAACACAAATGTAAATTGACTCTTGAAATCTCTAAAGTATTTTTTTTTTTTAAGTGTTATTTGAATCAGACCCAAAACAATCACCCAAAGCTGCAATGACCAATCTGAATCCTGACTATTGAAAACCCCTCATCTTTAGAACATATGTTTAACATCTTACAACTTATATCTCCTTCTAAAAGGAGACAAAGTGTGACACACGCTTTTAACCAGGAAAAGCAGTTGGCTGACTTCAGTCATGGTCGTCATAGTCATTTTCTCCATATTATGGAGGTAAACAGACACAGGTCTATCTCTGTAGAGATCCTTTCCATGCGGTCAGACAGACGCTTCTAATAACATTATCAGCCTCTCAACGGCTAAAACAAGCGGTTTGACGCAGATCCTTTCCATGTGGTCAAGACACTTCTAATAACATGTTGAGCCTCTCAACGGCTAAAACAAGCGGTTTGACGCAGATGCTTGCCTCGTGGGATCACATTCCATAGCCGCTTTGGGGTTGCTGGTTATAGTGTTCTAACTCCAATCCTGGACCGATTTTGATTGGTAATTGTCCTTAGTAAAAGTTTTGACCCAAAAAGATCTAAAAATAGGCCCGAAGTTTCCCTTTAAGTGTGTGTGTGTCTGTGTCTGTATGTATGAATGAGAGAGAAAGTTTATCTGAGATTAAGTTTCCTAAGTGTATAAATGTAGGAGAGAGAGAGAGTATCTGAGATTAAGTGTGTGTGTGTGTGTGTGTGTGTGTGTGTGTGTGTGTGTGTGTTTATGTAGGCGAGAGATAGTAAATCTTCGATTAAGTGTGTGTGTCTGTGTATATATGTAGGAGAGAGATGGTATATCTTAGATGAAGTGTGTGTGTGTTTGTTCTCAGCTGTGTGTGTGTTTCTCCTCAGGTTCACATCCACGCCGACACCAGCAACTCCAGGAAGAAACAAACGGCTGATGTCTGGGCTCCGTCCTCCTCTAAAAAGCAAGGTAGTACCCCAATCTGCCCAAATCTGCCCCTCTGTGTGTGTCTGTGTGTGTGATACATATGGAGCATGTCTGTGTGTTATGCATATGGGGTGTGTGTGTGTATGGTTGCGCCTGTAATGCATATTTTGTGTGTGTGTGTGTGTGTGTGTGTGTAGGGAACGTGCTGAGCTACTGGTGTTTCTCCCCGTGTGTGTGTGTGTGTGTGTGTGTGTGGGGAACGTACTGAGCCACTGGTGTTTCTCCCTGTGTGTGTGTGTGTGTGTGTGTCTAGGGAACGTACTGAGCTACTAGTGTTTCTCCCCGTGTGTGTGTGTGTGTGTGTGTGTGTGTGTGTGTGTGTGTGTGTGTGTGTGTGTGTGTGTGTGTGTGTGTGTGTGTGTGTGTGTGTGTGTGTGTGTGTGTGTGTGTGTGTGTAGGGAACATACTGAGCTACTGGTGTTTCTCCCCGGGCTTCAGCATGCAGGAGTTGGTGCGGCAGCAAGTACGCAGCATCATCCTCACCAGTGGCACCCTCTCCCCACTGTCCTCCTTCACTGCAGAGATGCAGATGTAAGACACACACACACACACCACACACACACACACACACACACACACTCCCCACTGTCCTCCTTCACTGCAGAGATGCAGATGTAAGACACACACACACACACACACACACACACACACACACACACACACACACACTCCCCACTGTCCTCCTTCACTGCAGAGATGCAGATGTAAGACACACACACACACACACACACACACACACACACACACACACACACACAGACTCCCCACTGTCCTCCTTCACTGCAGAGATGCAGATGTAAGACACACACACACACACACACACACACACACACACACACTCCCCACTGTCCTCCTTCACTGCAGAGATGCAGATGTAAGACACACACACACACACACACACACACACACACACACACACACACACACACACACACACACACAGACTCCCCACTGTCCTCCTCTGTCACGTGTGTGTGCGTGTGCGTGCATGCACGTGTGTGTGTGTGTGTGTGTGTGCCGTAGCCACTTCCTCGTCTGACTCACCGTGGTTAATGGGGGCCCCCTGCAGTGCCGAAGTCAGACAAACACTTCCTGCAGTAACCATAGTAATGGAAGCTCAGTATGTAGTCATGGCAATAAAAAACCTGTTCCTTCTTCTCTATAGAGCACTACACTTTAGTGGGAACTGGGAACACTATGCTTGATTGTAAACAGTTCCACACAGTTCCACGTGGCTCCTGCTTCCAATGAACTGGTCTCAAAAGGTGTGTTCAGTGTGTTGGGAAAAACCACAGGACCATATCAGGCCTGCAGTTCATTTGAACAAGGACCATATCAGGGCTGCAGTTCATTTGAACCCAAGGACAATATCAGGGCTGCAGTTAATTTGAACTTGCTTGACAATGTGAGATTACCGTAATTTCCCGACTATTAACCGTGGCATTGATTTTGCAAAGTTTCATATACATGGGAATGCTATTTAGTTAGTTAGTAACACACACAGTAAAAAGCGTGAATGAGTCTCTCTCTCTCTCTCTCTCTCTTTCACATACGAAAAACACATTTACGAATAGATAACACATTTTCAATACACACTCAGTCACATTCAGTCTTCCATAATGATAGAGTAAGGGCTGTTGTGTATTCCTACCAGACTGTATTTAACGGTACGCTATGAACCTCAGCAAGAGTTGTGTGAGGTCTCATGCCAGTTAACCTGGCTATAACCTTTCCTAGCTATCTTTATTTTAGGGCATGGCAGATTAAACACCATAGAAATAGCATGGCAGATAAAACGGGAGTTAAAAACTAAAACCACGAAAGAAAATGTGACTAATTTTTTGTTTCATGAAGTTGGCGTCCCACATTTTCAGTCTCAATATTAATATAAATAATTCAAAAGGTCTGAAATGTAAATCCGTTCCCAGTCTCTCTCCAGGGCCTCCCGCCCAGGTCCATTTTCAGGACTTCATTTGTGTTATAAACATCATTTATGTTTCTTCAAGACTGTAGGATCTGGGTGAAGTTTTTTGGCAAGCGTCTAAATGTGTTTGTTCCAGTTTCCCTTGACAGCAATAACATACCACCTACGCTACTGTTTAATTGTAAATAGCTTGAAAAGATCTAAATCTGATGGGAACTACTTTCTTAAGTACGCTCCCCTTTTTGCCCCCCTGTTTTGTCAGTTGGGGGAGATTTAGTTGCTTTTAGTTTAGTAACTTTTGCTTTGTGAAAGGTAAGATATTCATCGTATTTATATCATATCATGCCTCTTACCTCATTTATAACTTCTACTGCCACCTTCACCTGTACTTCACCTGCACTTTACATACAGTATAACTATATCACATCTGCACTAATCACCACTATTGTTCTTACTGTTCCTTTTACTTATATCTTATCATACTGTATATATCCTATTTATCTATTTTTATATTACCGCTGTACTCTGCACTCTTCTGCTTTTGCACTTCTGGTTAGATGCTAACTGCATTTCGTTGCCTCAGTACTTGGACTCTGTGCAATGACAATAAAGTTGAATCTAATCTAATCTAAAGATTTGTTCTACTCGAGATGTTCTGTTGTTACTCACTGTGTGTGTGTGTGTGTGTGTGTGTGTGTGTGTGTGTGTGTGTGTGCAAGGTAAGATTTGTTCCAGACCAAGAGATGTTCTGTTGCTACTCGCTGTTACTTTAGTCCCTCCTCATCCTTGAGCTTCTTTTTTGAGTGGAGTACTGGAGTGGAAGAGTACTGGAGTGGAAGACTGGTTATGTTCCCCAAACCCCTTCACTAGCGGGGGACAGACGTCATCAACAGATTGAGCTTGGGCACTGCAGCCAGTTGGCAATCATCACTAGAAGCTTCATCATGTGATGCTGGGAATGAGTCAAAGTCTTATTTTGTCATTTTGTCTCCAAGACGTTCACCATATGTGACCATGAAAGGGATTCACCAGATGTGACCATGAAAGGGATTCACCAGATGTGACCATGAAAGGGATTCACCAGATGTGACCATGAAAGGGATTCACCAGATGTGACCATGAAAGGGGTTCACCAGATGTGACCATGAAAGGGGTTCTTTATCTGAATGTTCCATGAAAGGGGTTCTTTATCTGAATGTTCCATGAAAGGGGTTCTTTATCTGAATGTTCCATGAAAGGGGTTCTTTATCTGAATGTTCCATGAAAGGGGTTCTTTATCTGAATGTTCTTGCGGGGCAGCATGCCCTAGGACCCCTCCGCCATTTCAGGGTCTGCAACCTTGTGCTTCATGCTGGTTCTGTGAACCCAGTCGAAATGGCAATAGAGGGTCAGCCTCGGATGGTATGGAGCAGATGTTTGGATTATGTGTGTGTGCTCATAGTTTGCTGTGTGTGTGTGTGTGTGTGTGTTGCATGTGTGTTTAATGATCTTGTGTCTGCATCTCTTTGCTGTGCAGACCGTTCCAGGTGAGTCTGGAGAACCCACATGTGATCCAGCGTGATCAGATCTTCGTCAGCGTCATAGACAAGGGCCCTGACGGCACGCTGCTCAGCTCCGCCTATGACAGGAGGTGAGCTACGGCACACACACACACACACACACACACACACACACACACACACACACGTATGCACGCACGCACACACATGCATGCACACACACACACGTATGCACACATGCATATATGCACGCACGCACACACACACACACACGTATGCATGCACACACACGTATACACACGTATGCACACATGCACGCACACACACACGTATGCACACATGCACGCACACACACGTATGCACACATGCACGCACACACACGTATGCACACATGCACGCACACACACACACACACGTATGCATGCACGCGCACACACACACACACACACGTATGCACACATGCATATACGCACACATGCACGCACACAAACACACGTATGCACACATGCACACATGCACGCACACACACACACACGTATGCACACATGCACGCACACACACACGTATGCGCACATGCATATACGCACACATGCACGCACACACACACACACACACGTATGCACACATGCACGCACACACACACACACGTATGCACACATGCATATACGCACACATGCACGCACACACACGTATGCACACATGCACAAATGCACACACTCACACATACGTATGCTCACATGCACACACACACACACACACACACACACACACACGTATGCACACATGCACAAATGCACGCACTCACACATACGTATGCACACATGCATATACGCACGCATACATGCATGCACACACACACACACACACACACACACACACACACATACATACACACACACACGCATGCATACACGCATGCATACACGCACACACATACACACACACACGCATGCATACACGCACACACATGACACCACTGCTCTGGTGTGTTCTCTCAGAGGTGGCACAGGCAGAGAAGAGCAAGGCACACGCACACATGCACGCACACACACACACATACACGCACACACACACACACACACACACACACACGTTTTCATAAAACAGAGTTTGTAGGGTAGAAGAGCTCCTGTAGCACACACAAAAAAAAAACGTTTGAACTTTTCCAATGATATTGATCCAATGATATTGATTGTATCAATGTGCAGATAATAGCATGATCGATCAATTTGAGCTTAGGTCAATCCTCAGGGTTCTTATCTTAGGAGATGTTTTACATTGTTTTAATCTTTAAAAAGATTCTACAATAGTGTCACATTTTCCATTAATCACAGATGCACCAACCACACAGATGCACTTCTCTCACTGTGGTCAGACAATAGTCCACATTGTGAGTCATGAAGGTCATTGTCAGGCCTTTGGTGACTCATTATGAAGGTCACAGATGTAATACATGCTGAGTTTTGCTCTCTATGAGAATTGATGGGCATATATGAATGTCTTTTCCATTATCATGTGATACATACTATTATGTAAAAGAGGAAAAACAGGAAGGCACGTGTGGGTCGTGTAAGGTCTTGAGCGACAGACATGACTCACGCATGTTATTTACGCTGGGTGTTGCGCAAGTCTGGAGCGGGGGGGGATGACCAGTCAAGTTTGGAGCAGTGAGACATGGTTTAAGTCTGGAGCGGTGAGTCACGGGTCAAGTCTTGTGAATGACCTGTGGTGCCCGTTAATATTGATTTGATTTAATTGATTATACTACTTTTGTTGTCGACTGACACGGGGTAACTGTTCACGTTCTGAGGCCTTCTTGTTTTCTTGTTTACCTTCTTGTTTACTTGTTTACCTTCTTGTATTTAAAATACTCTAGGACATTCTGAGGCGGACTTGTTTACATGGACTAGTAGTTTAATTCTGGAACCAAAGTTTAGTGATTGGATTTGTGATTGGTAATTTCATTCTTTAATACACAGCGCTGAGAGCTTCTGGATGCTTCCCTGCAGTGGCGTGTCAGTCATTAACTGATTGCTTACGAGCAGAGACTAAATTAAAGTTTATAAATATTTTGGTGTGCATGCTGGGTTTGCTATCTATGAGAAATGATGGACATTAGTATTTTCCTTTATAATGTGATGCATTCCTTTTTTCCCTGTTACATCATGGTATGTTATATGCAGGTTTTTTAAGACCGAAATAAAGTTTGTAAATATTTTGGGTCTGGGTGTTCTGACGGACTAATTCCATTAAGATTTCTACTCACAGGCCCACCCACACACACACACACACACACACACAGACACACACACACACACACACACACACACACACACACACACACACACACACACACACACACACTGAAAGGCCGTCACAAACACACCGCCAGGCAGACAAACCCGCATAAGCATGTGCTCAAACAGTCACTTGGTTATCAGAAGAGTCCTCCCACAAATAATAGTCACTAATTTCCCATTTCCTACATTTGCAGGAAGTTGTGGGAAGGTAATAGTTCTTTGTAACATGACATGTAATAAATCATTTATAATGAATTATAATGATATAATTTTGCAGTTTGGTCTCTAACTATAAGTTGGACATCAATCAATCAAAACATTAAAGAATCTAAAGAAAGATTATATGGTCGGGACATTTCTTTAGATGGTGATGATTTTTGACAAACACACTCTTACAACTGGTATAATAGGTCGAAAGTCACTATATTAGGGATGTATTACATTTGATTGACCTTTCCACAAACATGACTGCCTATGTAATACAGTAACACTGAACATGAAAAGGCATAATGCTCCTGATAAGGCCTTCATACTGGTGTTTTCCCATTCATTGTAGTGTTTTCCATTAAGCACATCAGTGTTCAATGATTGCTTAGAAATGTCTACTCATATGATGGTCTGTGTGTGTCATTTGAACACAAAATACCATTTTGAGGAGACATTACATTGTTTTGAAGGCAAAGTAGCATTTTGCAGGAGATATAAAGGGTTTTTGTTGTGTGGTTTTGGGATTTGTGTTTAGTTTTGAGAAAATCGAGTATGCTGTTAAAAAATTGAGAAAAACTGTAAATGTTTGAAGGAGCTTCATAGACTGATTAAAAGAGGGGTGTGTGTGTGTGTGAAGGGGGATTTAATGTGTGATCTGGTTTTTCTCGTTTCTATTTGACAGGTTTCTTCCAGAGAATATGGCTTCCCTGGGAAACACTGTTGGTAAGAAGAACTAAAAATAGTCATGTTTCAGAACCTTTGTCCTGGATGAAGCCGAATCCAAATTTGACTGTGTGTGTGGTGTGTGTGTGTGTGTGTGTGTGTGTTTTGTATGGTGGTGGGGGTGGACTGGAAAAAGCATGTGCCTCAATTTTTTTATTTCTTACATTTTTAACATATGTATCCAAAGCACCTGACCCTACACAGATACACTTCCATCAGTATTGGAGCTTTCTGGGTATGACCTTGTTGTTGTTGTTAGCAGTGTGCATGACTCATGGGAGCCATAGAAACTGTTGCCAAGTCTTCTGGTTCCTGTTGCCAACTGTTCTGGTTCCTGGTTCTCGATGTTCCACAGTCAACCTAAGTCGTGTGGTGCCGGAGGGAATGCTGGTGTTCTTCCCATCATATACCATCATGGACAAGACCCTGGAATTCTGGAGGGTAGGACACACACTTACCACACACACACACACACACACACACACACACACACACATCCCTGCAAACACACACACTGTGCTTTGTGATGAAGTCTCCTACTGGTTCTGAAGTGATTTTGATCTCACCGGTCGCCAGGGTAACGGACAGGCGGATCGTATCGAGAACATCAAGCCCATGTTTGTGGAGCCTCGAGGGAAAGGCACGTTCAATGAGGTGGGTGACCCAGGAGATACCACTGCCATTAGGATCTCACATACACACGCACACGCACACACAATCACAAACTCCCCCCCATCACACTCACCCACACACACACAGACTCGCACTCCCTTCACTAACACACTCACTCACACACACACACACACACACACACACACACATTTTCACAAAGTCCCCCCACCACACACACACACACACACACACATTCACAAACTCCCCCCACCACACTCAAACACATACATATACACACACACACACACACACACACACACACACTCACACTCTCTCACACACACACAAAGCTTATAGTGGTTGCGTCCACCCCAGTGGGGACTGATGAGCTGTGGTTCAGTCCCCCCACTGTGCTGATATTGCCATATTGCCACTAGCAATCTAAAACTAACCACAAAATGAAGTACCCATACTGTTGACAGTTCCCACTGCCACTGTTTGAACTTGACCAGTCTCTACACTGATGAATTCCCCTCCTCTTCTGATGAAGTGATGGAGCGTGTCCCTGTATGTCTGAAAGTACCCATAACACCTGTGGTGTCCCACAGACAGCCCTACCCCCACCCCCCCCCTGTGTCAAAGTCCGTGGACTTCTGAAAGTCCCCAGCTCCCTTTACCTTAGACTGCTTTTAGGGTTCCCATAGTTCTGGAAGACCCCATACCACTCTGGGAGTCCCCACACAGGAAGTGGTCCCCACACCGCTACCCGGAGTCCCTGGTGCCCAACAGACTGTTAGCACTGCACTATGTCTGCTGATCCACCCGTTCGCTCGCTTGGTAGTATCGGGTGATTGCATTTAGTTGTGTTGTTATTATATTAAACTTTTTAGTCAAGAGCGCTAAGAAAATCCCAGCAAGCTAGATGAGTATCAGCTGTATAAATATAGCAGTACGGAGCAACCTTACTACCTAAAAGACAGGCAGAACCCTTGCAAATATCCAAAAAATCTTACTAGCATGCTAGCTGGTGTCTTTTGACGGTATAGTTGGCAGTGTCGTGCTGTGAAAGCTTTTCTTACATTTTCACGGGGTGTTCCATCCTGCACCGTAGAACTAGCTCACGCAAACACACACACGCACACACGCACACACGCACACACACACACACAACTCTGCTTGGGCGGCAAGTGGAAACGTCCCATCCTGCACATGACCATTGAAATGGTTTAGAAAATTATAACAGTTACATTTTTTTTTTAAATACCTCAGAATGTGGGAAATTGCGTCGTAGTGTTAAGTGCACACTAGTGCACGATCAATCACAACCTAGGCAAGGCAAGGCAGTTTTATTTATATAGCACAATTCATACACCGTGGTAATTCAATGTGCTTCACATACATGCACAACAATGTCTTCACATAAAAAAAAAAGCAAAAGGTCAGTGCATGATCATAAAAACTGTAAATTATAGAAAAGAAAAGCATGAGAACATTAAGGCATAAAAACAGTAAAATATAGGAAATAAAAGCATAAAAAGAATAATAACAATCACTACAGTAAGCAATAATACTTCAAAGGAACTGTTCATGGCCAGTTAGCAGAAGGCATCTGAGAAAAGTTTGGTCTTTAGTCTAGATTTAAAACCTACTGCACTATCAAGCACACTACTGCACTATCAAACACACACACACTACTGCACTATCAAACACACACACACTACTGCACTATCAAGCACACACACACACACACTACTGCACTATCAAGCACACACACACACTACTGCACTATCAAACACATACACTACTGCACTATCAAACACACACACACACACACACACTACTGCACTATCAAGCACACACACACACACACTACTGCACTATCAAGCAAGCACACACACACTACTGCACTATCAAGCACACCCACACTACTGCACACACACACACTACTGCACTATCAAGCACACACACACACACACACACTACTGTACTATCAAACACACACACACACACACACACTACTGCACTATCAAGCAAGCACACACACACTACTGCACTATCAAGCACACACACACTACTGCACTATCAAGCACACACACACACTACTGCACTATCAAACACACACACACACACACACTACTGAACTATCAAGCACACACACACACACTACTGCACTATCAAGCACACACACACACACACTACTGCACTATCAAGCACACACACACTACTGCACTATCAAGCACACACACACACACACTACTGCACTATCAAGCACACACACACACACACTACTGCACTATCAAGCACACACACACACACTACTGCACTATCAAGCACACACACACACACTACTGAACGATCAAGCACACACACACACTACTGCACACACACACACACTACTGCACTATCAAGCACACACACACACACTACTGCACTATCAAGCACACACACACACACACACACTACTGCACTATCAAACACACACACACACACTACTGCACTATCACACACACACACACTACTGCACTATCAAACACACACACACTACTGCACTATCAAGCACACACACTACTGCACTATCAAGCACACACACACTACTGCACTATCAAGCACACACACACACACTACTGCACTATCAAGCACACACACACACACTACTGCACTATCAAGCACACACACACTACTGCACTATCAAGCACACACACACACTACTGCACTATCAAGCACACACACACACACTACTGCACTATCAAGCACACACACACACACACACACACTACTGCACTATCAAGCACACACACACACACACACACTACTGTACTATCAAACACACACACACACACACACTACTGCACTATCAAGCACACACACACACTACTGCACTATCAAGCACACACACACACACACTACTGCACTATCAAGCACACACACACACTACTGCACTATCAAGCACACACACACACACACTACTGCACTATCAAACACACACACTACTGCACTATCAAGCACACACACACACTACTGCACTATCAAACACACACACACTACTGCACTATCAAACACACACACACACACACACTACTGCACTATCAAGCACACACACACACACACACTACTGTACTATCAAACACACACACACACACACACTACTGCACTATCAAACACACACACTACTGCACTATCAAGCACACACACACACACACACACACACACACACACACACTACTGCACTATCAAGCACACACACACACACACTACTGCACTATCAAACACACACACTACTGCACTATCAAGCACACACACACTACTGCACTATCAAACACACACACACTACTGCACTATCAAGCACACACACACTACTGCACTATCAAGCACACACACACACTACTGCACTATCAAGCACACACACACACACACTACTGTACTATCAAACACACACACACACACACACTACTGCACTATCAAACACACACACTACTGCACTATCAAGCACACACACACTACTGCACTATCAAGCACACACACACACACTACTGCACTATCAAACACACACACTACTGCACTATCAAGCACACACACACTACTGCACACACACACACACACTACTGCACTATCAAGCACACACACACACTACTGCACTATCAAGCACACACACACACTACTGCACACACACACACACACACACTACTGCACTATCAAGCACACACACACACTACTGCACTATCAAACACACACACACTACTGCACTATCAAACACACACACACTACTGCACTATCAAGCACACACACACTACTGCACTATCAAGCACACACACACACACACTACTGCACTATCAAGCACACACACACACACACACACACACACACACTACTGCACTATCAAGCACACACACACACTACTGCACTATCAAGCACACACACACACACTACTGCACACACACACACTACTGTACTATCAAGCACACACACACACTACTGCACACACACACACTACTGCACTATCAAGCACACACACACACTACTGCACTATCAAACACACACACACACTACTGCACTATCAAACACACACACACTACTGCACTACCAAGCACACACACACACACACACACACTACTGCACTATCAAGCACACACACACACACACTACTGAACTATCAAGCACACACACACACTACTGCACACACACACACTACTGCACTATCAAGCACACACACACACTACTGCACTATCAAGCACACACACACTACTGCACTATCAAACACACACACACACACTACTGCACTATCAAGCACACACACACACACACTACTGCACTATCAAGCACACACACACACTACTGCACTATCAAGCACACACACACACACTACTGCACTATCAAGCACACACACACACACACACTACTGCACTATCAAGCACACACACACACTACTGCACTATCAAACACACACACACACTACTGCACTATCAAGCACACACACACACTACTGCACTATTAAACACACACACACACACACACTAATGCACACACACACACACACACTACTGCACTATCAAGCACACACACACTAATGCACACACACACACACACTACTGTACTAGATAGATAGATAGATGGATACTTTATTAATCCCGAGGGAAATTTAGGTCATCCAGTAGCTTATACACTTAACTTAACTCACAAACATACATACACAAATCACAGTAGAAAAACAATACACATAGGGAGAACATGTTCACAGGGAGTGGGGTGTATACAGATATTATACAGATATTACAGTGTGCATTGATTGTGTCAGTGTTGATGTCCACGAGGAAAGTAGTGCAAAGAGTGCAGAGAGGTAGTGTTCATGTGCTTGTGTGGATAGTGCAAAGATAGAGTACTTGTGCTTGTGTGTGTGAGGATAGTGCAAAGTGATATAAATAGTACAGTCTGTGCAATGGGCTAGTATAGCCAGTAAAAAGATGGACAGTGGGATGGAAAAAAATGTGCTGATCAAGCACACCCTCATTCTGAAGCAATACAGAACTGGTAGAGATTGCTGGAATCATCAGTAGTATTGATCGAGAGCTGGAATCATCAGTAGTATTGATCGAGAGCTGTGTGTTTTTCCAGGTCATTGACGGTTACTATGAGCGAGTGAACGAGGGCCGGGGAGGAAGCTTCTTTGCAGTGTGCAGAGGAAAGGTAGACGCACATTACACACACACACACACACACACAGTACATACGTGTTTGAAATGTTCTGTTTTACTGTCAGTATAATTCCCGGACAGGTATTGAGTCATATTATGTATCGTAGTGTCATCATAATGAGGCAGGAGACCGTGCGTGTGTGCGTGTGCGTGTGCGTGTGCGTGTGCGTGTGCGTGTGTGTGTGTGTGTGTACTGATTTCAGCCGTCTTTACTACACGTCAGGTGGAAACGGCTGATGACTTCATCAGATTAACCTGAGCTAGTATAATTAACATAAAAATAACGTATAACTGTCAGTATAATTCCCGGACAGGTATTGATTCATATTATGTGTGGTGGTGTCATCATAACGAGACACGAGACCGTGTGTGGTGCTGTCATCATAATGAGACAAGAGAATGCTGACACTTTACTACACATCAGCTGGAAACGGCGGATTACTTTATCAGACTCCTTTGAAGCTTACTTCTCTCACACACACACACACACTTTGAATCTTACCTCTCACACACACACACACACACACACACACTTTGAAGTTTACCTCTCAGTGGGTGAATTCCCTCGTAGGCGATTTTGGGTTTTTATGAAGGTTTCTCCACTCTGACGGCAAAAACAACCGACATGTCACAAAACCACCACAACACAGTGTTCTGCTGCCTCAGCAGATCATTAATCTGACTCACGCAAGCATGTTTAAATGATTACACCGAAATGAATAGAATAGAATAGAATAGAATATATTTATTTGTCATTGCACAAGTACAACGGAATTGAGGTAGCAGCTCTCAGACACAAAAACAATACAAATATAGATTGAACATATATATATATACATATTTACACTATAAAAACACAAGACATATAACACAACAGAGAGACAAATACAGGTCAGTTTTGTGCATTGTTAAGTGCTATGATGGCTCTGGGATAGAAGCTGTTTCTCAGCCTGTCTGTTTTTGCTATGATGGTCCTAAAGCGTCTCCCTGAGGGCAACAGTTCAAATAGGTGGTAACCAGGGTGTGTTGAGTCTCTGAGGATACTGTGGGCTTTTCTGAGGCAGCGTGTTTTATAAATGTCCTCAAGAGGTGGAAGAGAGCAGCCCATTACTTTTTGCGCTGTGTTAATGACCCTCTGGAGTACCTTTCTTTCTGCTGCCGTGCAGCTGGCAAACCACAGCGAGATGCCATAGCTTAGCACTGACTCCACAGAGCAGTGGTAAAAGGACACTAACAGTTTCTTTTTTAATTTGTTCTTCCTGAGTAACCTCAGGAAATACAGCCTCTGTTGTGCCTTTTTCAGCAGTGCAATGGTGTTTCTGGTCCAGGAAAGGTCCTCCTCGATGTGAGTGCCCAGGAAGCTGAAGTCTGATACCCTCTCCA
Organism: Clupea harengus; assembly: GCF_900700415.2. Classification (NCBI taxonomy): domain Eukaryota; kingdom Metazoa; phylum Chordata; class Actinopteri; order Clupeiformes; family Clupeidae; genus Clupea; species Clupea harengus. Next base: position 26,587,817 of record NC_045155.1, read on the forward strand.
CTCTCTCCCCATTGATGGCAATAGGCTGCATGTCCGATTTTTTCCTCCTATAGTCGACTATCAGCTCTTTTGTCTTGGAGGTGTTGAGGACAAGATTGTTCAAGGTGCACCATGTCGACAGCCTTTGCACCTCCTCCCTGTATGCAGTCTCATCTCCTCCTGAGATGAGCCCCACCACGGTTGTATCATCTGCAAACTTAATGATGGCATTGCTCGGGTGGGTGGGAGTGCAGTCATGGGTATAGATGGTGTAGAGTAGGGGGCTCAACACGCAGCCCTGCGGGGAGCCGATGCTGATGCTGAGAGCTGAGGAGAGATGGGATCCTACTCTAACCCTCTGGGAGCGGTCTGTCAGGAAATTTCTGATCCAGTAGCAGATTTGCTGTGAGAGCCCTAAGTCCATCAGTTTGGTGACCAGTCTGCTTGGTATGATCGTGTTGAAAGCAGAGCTGAAGTCTATGAAGAGCAGCCTGGCGTAATTCCCTCTCTGTTCCACGTGTGTAAGTGTGGTGTGGAGAGCCGTGGCAATAGCATCTTCTGTAGCCCTGTTTGCTCTGTATGCAAACTGGTGGGAGTCAAAAGTGGGTGGCAGGCTTGTTGTGATGTGACTCCGGACCAGTTTCTCAAAACACTTCATGATGATAGGTGTCAGTGCCACTGGTCGGTAGTCGTTAGGGGTGCTGGCAGTGGTCTTTTTTGGTAGAGGAATGATTGTGGAGGACTTCAGGCAGGGTGGAATCAAGCACTGGGATAGGGACTGGTTGAATATGTTGGTGAACACACCAGCCAGTTGGTCTGCACAGTCCCTCAGCACCCTCCCAGTCACACCGTCTGGTCCAGCAGCTTTTCTTGGGTTCACTGCCCGCAGAACACACCTTACCTCCTGTGCCTGCACTGTGAGGGTGTGGCTACAGGGGTCTAGTGGAAGTGGCGTGGTCACATCCGGTGTATCAACTTCAAAGCGTGTGAAGAAGCAGTTTAGCCCCTCAGCCAGCGAGTCATCACCATCGGCTGCAGTTAGGTTGCTGGACCTGTAGTTGGTGATGTGTTGGACCCCTTGCCACACCTGCCGTATGTTGTTGCTGCTGAAGTAGTCCTCAATCCTCCTCTTGTATGCTGTCTTGGCCTCCCTGATGCCCCTCCTCAGGTTGGCTCTGGCAGTCCTGTAGTGTGCCTCATCCCCAGACCTGAAGGCGCCGCTCCTCTCCTTCAAAAGCACTTTGACTTCTTTTGTCATCCAGGGCTTCTGGTTAGGATACACCCGGATGCGCCTGTCCACTGTGACAGTGTCGACACAGTGTTTGATGTAGCACAAAACAGTCGAGGTGTACACTTCCAGGTCCTGGTGCTTGAAAATATCCCAGTTGGTGGTTTCAAAACAGTCCTGCAGCTGCTGAGAGGCATCATCAGGCCAAGTCTTAATAGTCTTTGTTGTGGGGGCTTTTTTCTTAAGGGGGGTGTATGCCGGTAAGAGTAGTAGGGACATGTGATCAGACAAGCCAAGGTGGGGTAGCTGTGTAGCCCTGTAACCATGCTTGATATTTGAGTAGGCTTTATCCAGTGTATTTTCTCCCCTGGTAGCACATTTTATGTGTTGGTAGAACTTAGGGAGCACTACCTTCAAATCAGCATGGTTGAAGTCGCCTGCTATCACGTGTACTGCCTCTGGATAGGTGTTTTGTTTAAGGCTGATGGCATTGTACAAGTGACTAAGGGCTGACTTGGCATTAGCATCCGGTGGTATATACACAGCAGTCACCATGACAACAGTAAACTCCCGTGGGAGGTACGTGGGTCTGCATTTAACAGTTAAATACTCGAGGTCTGGAGAGCAGTGGCTATCGATGGTCGTTGCGTTGGTACACCAGTTGTTGTTGACATAAATGCATAGCCCCCCTCCTCTGCTCTTACCGGAGTTACTGTTCCTGTCCTGGCGATGAGCTGTGCGTCCTGCTAGCTCTATGGCCGTATCTGGAATGGATGAGTGGAGCCAGGTCTCCGTTATCAGCAGAATGCAACAGTCCTGTACGAGTCCGTTTGCTGCCATCTGTAGCTTCAGCTCATCCATTTTATTTGTGATGGATCTGGCATTTGAGATGAAGATGCTAGGAAGTGGCAGTTTATGCGGTCGTCTTCTCAGCTGCGCGTAAACGCCAGCCCGGCAGCCTCGCTTTTGTCTCCTTTCATTTCGGCGCCTCCTCCTCCTGCCCGTGGGAATGACAATCCACGGAGAGCCTGCTGTCCGGGCTATATCCTCTGGTATGCTGTGTGTGTGGGTAAAGTCGCTGTTTACAGATTGTTCACTCCGTACTCCAATGTTTAGGAGATCCTGGCGACTGTAGACAGTCAAGTTGTGTACAAGTTGTGTACATGTCGCCATGGCAACCAACTAAGCGATTTCACTAAAACTAAACTAAACTACAACGAAACAGTTTACAAACAATGGCATCTTATAATCGGGAGAACCCCGAGCCGCTATTACACTTAAAACTTAACTAAAACTAAACTAAAACTACAACTAAACAATTACTAAAAACAAAAACAAAATCCTAGTCTGGAGAGCCCCCAGCCGCTGCGTGTTTACGCGCCGCCAACGTCACATCATGAAGGGGTTTGTGTGTTACCCTGCCTATGATGTGTGTTTCTGTGTTTGTTACCCTGCCTATGATGTGTGTGTGTGTGTGTGTGTGTTTCAGTTACCCTGCCTATGGTCTGTGTGTGTGTGTGTGTGTGTTTCAGTTACCCTGCCTATGATTGTGTGGGTGTGTGTTTCAGGCGAGCGAGGGTCTGGACTTTGCCAATTCGTACGGGAGGGGTGTGGTCATCACCGGGCTGCCCTTCCCCCCCCGCATGGACCCACGGGTCACGCTCAAGATGCAGTACCTGGAGGAGATGGGGCGCCAGAGGAAGGCTGGAGTTAAGGTAACACACACACACACACACACACACACACACACACACACACACACACACGCTCAAGATACAGTACCTGGAGGAGACGGGGCGCGAGATGAAGGCTGGAGATAAGGTAACACACACACACACACACACACACAGCCTCCATATTCCTGCTAATTGCCTCCAGGTATGATGTGTACCAGGGAATTAGCAGGAAGAGGGAGGCTGGGGTCGTCCCACCTTTTCTTACGAACAGCCATACTCCTCCCTCCAACCACACACACCTGGGGTTCCCAATGCCCCAGTGTGTGTGTGTGTGTGTGTGTGTGTGTGCTCCTCCCAGCACCTTCCTGGTGTCAGGGGCCCTGCAAATTCCAACACACACACACACACACACACCCCCAGAGGGATATGTTGGGGCCTGAGATGTAGTTCCTGAGAAGCCCTGCCCAGTGCTTCTAAAACCCCAGTCACGGCCTGTTAGAGCTGTCTTGTGGTCACATAAACTGGTCATGCTCATATAAAACAGCTTAACAGGAAATGAGCCACTGCTTAGAAATTAAGTTGGTTTCATAGTGAATAGTTTTTTTTATCTCATATTTCCTAAGATCAGGGGTGTCAAACATACGGCCCGCGGGCCGGATCCGGCCCACCAGAGGGTCCAGCTTGGCCCACCTGCACATGTGTAAATGATAAACTGAAGCACATTATTTGTGAAATTGCACTTGTTTTTCTTAATAAATTTCAAGGATTGTGAATCAGAATATGTAGGTTTATGAGTACAAACGTTTTGTAATTTTTTATCAATCGCTCCAGTAATTGCTTCAAATACAGCGTAAATGCGATGTCTGCTCCGGAGGCAGAAGTGCTCGCTTTGTGACGCGCTTGACGTCACAAAGCGAGGGAATCTGCAGAGGAGAGCCCAGGCAGATAAACAGTTGGCTGATGTCCGAGTTGTTGGTCTTTATGTTTCTAGTTTATTGTAGAAAGACCCTAAAATAGGGTTTATTATCCAAAAACCTTCACCAATGAAATATTGTCGTTATGTATGCGTTATTATGCTTTGATTTGACTTGTCTGGCCCACTTGAGATCAAAGTGGGCAGTATGTGGCCCCTGCCTTAGATGGTCAGGCAGAAAGCATTTAGTAAATGTGTGCGTGTGTGCGTGTGCGTGCGTGCGTGCGTGCGTGCGTGCGTGCGTGCGTGCGTGCGTGCGTGCGTGTGTGTGTGTGTGTGTGTGTGTGTGTGTGTGTGTGTGTGTGTGCGCGTGTGTGCTCAGTATTTGTCAGGGCAGGAGTGGTATAGACAGCAGGCGTCTCGTGCAGTAAACCAGGCCATTGGGAGAGTGATCCGCCACCGGGACGACTACGGAGCCATCTTCCTCTGTGACAAAAGGTCTGCCCTCTCTCTCTCTCTCGTGTGTGTGTGTGTGTGTGTGATTTCAGCCAGCCTTGTTGTGCGGCCCAGGCAGTGTTCTCTGTACCCATACGTTTCTCTTTGTGTGTGTGTGTGTGTGTGTGTGTGTGTGTGTGTGTGTGTGTGTGCGCTCAGGTTTAAAGGCACGGAGGCTCGAGCCCAGTTACCCTCCTGGGTGAGACCGTATGTCAAAGTCTATGACAGTTTTGGCTGCGTGGTACGAGACGCTGCACAATTCTTCAGAGTTGCACAGAAACTGGTGGGTGAAACATACATTGTATAAATGTGTGTGTCTGTGTGTGTATAATTGTGTGTGTGTGTGTGTGTGTGTGTGTGTGTGTCTGTGTGGGTGGGTGGGTGTGTTTTGTGTAAGGGTGATATCACTTTATCCAGATGTGGGTTCCCATAACTATATCTGAGTGAAGTCACTCCTATTGGAATGTAAATTGTTCTTATTCAGGTAACCATAGAGATAGCCTGCTGTACACAATACAAGTTTCTAGGAGATCAAAAAGAGGTGGAGGAGTCGCAGCTATTTTCTCATCTAAACTGTTGTTCAAAATCACTGAGCTAGGTGAATTTACATCAATTGAATATCTTGCTATAGAGCTCAAAACCGAATCAGTACTGTTTGTTATTATATATCGGCCACCCAAGCACTCGCCAATATTCATACAAGAATTCTCTGAACTATTATCACTATGTGTCACCAGATATGACAAAATAGTCCTGAATGGAGACCTAAATATCCGCGTGAATAAAAAAGCAGACCCAAGAACTATTGAGCTTTTAAATCTCCTTGACAGTTTCGATCTAACTCAACACATAACAGATCCAACACACCGGCACGGAAACACACTAGATCTAGTAACAACAACTGGACTAAACATCAATAATATTTCAATAACCGATCTACCCCTCTCTGACCATCACTGTATACTTTTTGATGTGGAAATCATCTTAACAAAAACCACAAAATAATTCTTAGTCCATAAAAGACATCTAGACGATGAAGCTACTATGAGATTTTCTGAGCAGATTGCTCTAAAAGAGCCAACTAGTCATAACTGCTCTCTGAATGAAATGGTAGAGAACCTCAATGATGCACTATCATCTGTGTTAGACTCTGTAGCCCCACTTAAAACAAAAAAGAAGTTTACAAGCAGGACCTCCCCATGGCTGAAAACGAAAAATGTTAGTGAAAAAAAAAGAAAATGTCGCGTAGCAGAGAGAAAATGGAGAAAAACAAAGACCACTATCCACCACGATATCTACAAAGATGCACTAACTACCTATAACAAAACCATCCGTCTAGCAAGGAAAGATTATTTTTCCAACATTATTACAGAAAATGCCGGAAATTCCAGAGTTCTTTTCTCCACCATTGACCGGCTGCTAAACACTGTCCCTGTCCCCCCCCCCCACTATCCTCAGCAGCTAAATGTGAAGAGCTTGCCCTGTTTTTCAAGAACAAAATAACTTCGATCAGAGCTAGTATCACTACTACTGGAGGTGAAATTGACATCAGTAGATCTTGCAACATAACCATGAGCACTTTTACATGTATCACACTAAGTGAACTCTCCAAAACCGTCATGGAATGTAAATCTACAACCTCAGATATTGATCCTATTCCCACCACATTCGTTAAGCGAGTGTTTGATAGTGTCTCATGTCCGGTCCTAGCCATTATAAACACATCCCTTAGAACTGGCGTTTTCCCAGATGCCTTCAAAACAGCTGTTGTAAAGCCCCTATTAAAGAAACCCAAATTGGATACCAGTACACTAGCAAACTATAGACCGATATCAAATCTTCCATTTATTAGTAAAGTACTGGAAAAGATAGTGCAATTAAATTCCTTTCTGGAAGATAACATCTTGGAAGTCTTTCAGTCAGGTTTCAGAAAATATCACAGTACTGAAACCGCTCTCACCAAAATAATTAGCGACCTCAGACTAAACTCTGATGCAAATAAAGTCTCTATCCTTATCCTGTTAGATCTTAGTGTCGGCATTTGATACCATTGATCACGACATCCTAATCAATAGACTTGAAAAGCTTATTGGGTTCTCTGACTGTGTATTTAACTGGATCAAAACATATATCAGAGGAAGGAAGTTTTATGTTATGTTTATGTCTGAGATATGTTATGTTTATGTCTGAGAAACATGAAAGCTGCTACGGGGTTGCACAAGGGAGCTGCTTAGGTCCATTACTTTTTTCTCTTTATATGTCACCACTCGGTGACATCATCAGAGAATATAGTATAGATTTTCATAGCTACGCGGATGACACACAATTGTATATAT
>NC_045155.1:26599443-26614443 GCF_900700415.2 Clupea harengus
CCTCCAAATTAATTGCACTTTGATGGAGACCAAATCTAAGAAGTATCGGTATCGGTATCGGTACTCGGTATCGGCAAGTACACAAATAAAAATACTCGTACTCGTATCGGTTTGTAAAAACGTGGTGTGTTTTCCGAGGCTTAAATAAATAAATAAATAAATAAATAAATAAATAATGAGTCAGTGCGTGTATCCGTCCGTGCGTGCGTTGCTGCGTGCATGTTCGTGTGTCCGTGAGTGTATCCGTGTGTGTGCGTGCATGTGTGTCCGTGAGTGTATCCGTGCGTGTGTGTGCGTGCGTGTGTTCGTGCGTGTGTTCGTGCGTGTATCCGTGCGTGTGTGTGTGTGTGTGTGTGTGTTTGTGTTTGTGTGTGTGTGTGTGTGTGTGTGTGTGTGTGTGTGTGTCCGTCCGTGAGTGTATCCGTGCGTGTGTATCCATGCGTGTGTCCGTGAGTGTATCCATGCGTGTGTCCGTGAGTGTATCCGTGCGTGCATGATTTAAACCAGTCTCTTCTCTCTCCCTGCAGGAGGAGGAGCGGCCCAGCGATGTGATGCGTGGCAGCAAACGCAAAATCCGATTGGTCCAAAGGCCGGTGAGTGAAAACCGTGATTGGCCCAGAGGCTTGTGGTTCCGCCCCTACCGCATCAAGTTAGATTCACTCCTTAGATTGACATTGAAGTCATAATGTGAAGCTCCATATATTGCTATAAAAAAAAGCGAATCGCACCTCGTCATTGCCGCACAATAGCTAGTCTAATAGTTTGTGCACTCACCCATGGTGAGAGATTGGGGTGATCTCAAGAAACATACAGTTCAAGTTTATCAGTTCAGCTCAAGTTTATCATCATGTACTCATAAAAAGGGCATTTATCAGTAATGACATTTCTTGTGCTCAAGTGTCTGCTCAACTTAAAAGAATAATTTAGGTACAAGAATATAAAGGCTAGAAGGAAAGTAAGAAAGACAGGATGAAGATATCAATTAAAGTGGCAAATGCAAGTTGCATGAGGTTGGCCATGTTAAGTGTGAGGGGGTGTACCGTCATTTCCGGACTATAAGCCGCTACTTTTTTCCCACGGTTTGAACCTCCCGGCTTAAACAATGACGCGGCTAATTTATGGATTATGATACCTGTGACTGTATACGGTGGCTTTGTGTTTACGGTGGCTTTGTGGAGCTAGGATGCTAGCATGGATGCAGCCGCATGGATGCTTAGCTCCACGCGATTTCTCAGTATCTCTCAATAACTGAACTAATGTCAAAATAACCACAGTCTACCGGCGTAGACAGAACACAACTCAAAACACTTTAGAAAATAAAATAAAAGTTTACAACAATACAAATCCAGTCTTCTTTAGTTCTGTAGCTCACTGGTTTCAAACTACCGTTCTAACTGAACAGAAAGAACTACCTTATTTCTGATTGACTCTTGCAACTGTGCTCTCTTAAAGCAACAGTGCACTTATCGTAACTGGCAAAACTAATAATATGCATCACTATTGTATTACTTTTGATATTCATTTTAGCCTGTGTAAAGTTAATTTGTTTCAATATACCGGTAGGCACCTGTGGCTTATAGACATGTGCGGCTTATTTATGTTAAAAATAATTATTTAAAAAAAATTCAGTGGGTGAGGCTTATATTCAGGTGCGCTCAATAGTCCGGAAATTACGGTAGTATAGTTCAGCATCCTGATGGCATGAGGGTAGAAACTGTCTCTGAATCTGCTGGTACGGGTCCGTATGCTTACGTACCGTCTGCCGGATGGCAGGAGGGTAAAGAGACTGTGGCTGGGATGATTGGGGTCGGAAGGAATCCTCTTGGCCTTTCTCCTGCAGCGCTGGCTGTGAAGGTCCTGCATGGATGGTAGCTCAGTCCCTGGAATGCGCTGATCGGATCGGATCACCCTCTGAAAAGTTTTCTGATCATGTGCAGTGCTGTTCCCATACCATGTCGTTATGCTGCCAGTCAAGAAAGACACACATAATAACACCCACACACACACACAAAGATGCACACACACACACACGAAGTAGGCTAGGACACCAATCTTGGTTTCTACCATTTATCCGAGTGAACCGAGTTGGTGCAAAACTCTGTTTCATTGGAAACTGATAAATGGATTACCGACTGCTTGAGTTTTCGAGTCCTAATTGAGTCCTCGGCAAGCTGGTGTGTGTGTGTGTGTGTGTGTGTGTGTGTGTGTGTGTTTCTACTGTGTGTGTCTAAACATCAGCTGAGAAGTAGCCCTGCTACAACAGTAGGAGACTAAAGGGCTTTTTTGTGTGTATGAAGTGTGTGTGTGTGTGTGTGTGTGTATGTATGTAGTGTGTGTGCGTAATGTGTGTATGTAGTGTGTGTAATGTGTGTGTGTAGTGTGTGTGTGTGTGTATGTAGTGTGTGAAATGTGTGTATGTAGTGCGTGTGTGTGTGTGTATGTAGTGTGTGTGTAGTGTGTAGTGTGAGTGAGCCTTCAGGGCTTTGGTTTCTGTCTTTGGCTTTATGTGGAAGGGCATTTTTTATACAGAGATGTGTGTTTTAATGTGGTGGTGTTATCTTTTCTGTGTGTGTGTGTGTGTGTGTGTGTGTGTGTGTGTCATCTGCTAATTTGGGACATGACCGAAGAAACCTATATGTTCAGGTGTGTTTGAACACTCCTTCACAGTCCAACAGGCACTGCCTGCGGCCAACAGGTGCCAAACACGACCACATGATTGCCCAACCAGAGAATCAGGATACATCATCATCAACAACAAAACTGTCTTTGTGGTCATTTTCACTGGGGTTTCCAAGCAGCACCTTCCCTCATCAGTGTTTCCTCGAATTAGGCCCATGACACCTCCAGAAGGCTCAACAGTGGTGTCTGGTGTCCCAGAGCCCCCCCCCCTCCATACTCATGATGGGTTAGAACACATGCCACTACCAGAGACAACAGCAGACACACCTCAAGATACACAGACAAGACAAGACTTCACCAATCTTGTTCAGGTTCATTTGCGAGGCCAAACAGCCTCAGCCACAACCACTGGCTCGTTTTTTCAGCAGCCTTGGACAACTCCTTTAAGCTCCCTTGACTGAGCAACCAGAAGAAATCTGACCGTCCCTGTCATTATCTAGCAAAGAGTTAACCTCAACTCGTTTATTCCCAAACAGAGACTATTGATTTAAAAACCTGTCTCTACGTGTAGCAACCCTAAGCCAGGCTAGTTTTACATGAGCCAAAAATCTGTTTTAATGAGCCAAAACGCAAACACGGTGTGCCGCTTCCGTCTTCACCCTCCCACCCACTAACTGAGGCTCTGCAGAGTCAGGAGTGGCTGCAGCAATGAAATGAATGCGGTTAGAGCCCATAGCGCTCCATATATACATGTGTTTGTGTCATATATATATATATATTAGGGATGCACCGATACCGATACCAGTATCGGTATCGGTGCCGATACTTCGTTAAAATACTCGTACTCGTTTGTGAATTGCCGATACCAAGCACCGATACCACTCATCAGTATTTCACTGCATCAAACTGGCCAGTCTATGCTGACACAAAATGTGATTTATTGTCCTACCTGTCCTACCACTCTCTGCCAGACTAGTAAGTAGCTTATTTGCCGTCTTGTGTTGCATTTGCTTGATGTTTGACTGTGTTAGGAAAGTTTGTCATAGTGTCAAAGTATTTCAGTATACAGGTTTCGCTAAATTTAGCTGCTAGCATCTCGTTAGCGATTAGCAATTTCGTTGTGCTGTCTTAACAGCGATTTGGGCTCATTTTAAGATAAATGACGACGACAGGAGTAGGGCACAGTGTAAGATCTGCACTGCTACGGTGTCGAGGGGCGGAAAGGAAAGTACTTTGTTTAACACAAGCAATTTGATTGAACATCTGAAGACACACCATAGTGCTAAGTACACAGAGTTCACTGATGCTAGTGGCGCAAGACCGAAGCAACCAAACTTAACTGACGTCTTGCAAAAGAAAAAAACGCGCACGCACACGCAGAGAGAGAGGTAGAGAGAAAGACTGTGCCACATAGGTTAAGTGATTGATTGTGTACTTGAGCAGGAGATTCTTCTGATCCTTTTGTAACTGAAATGTGCTCTTGTGCTAATTAGGGATGGGTATCGTTTGGTTTTTATCCGATACCGGTACATAACCGATACTTTTAAAACGATACCGGTGCCTAAACGGTGCCGGAACCGATACTTTTTTTTTTTTTAAAGTGCAAAGCGACGATTGACAACATTAAAGAAAGGCTTTTTTTATTGCCAAGGCAATTTTTTTTCTTCAAATTGAACAATATATTAACTGTTTAAAGTATATTATAAATATAAAAACCATACAAAACACTTGGCTTCCAACTACAGCTTCAAACTTTTTAACTTCAAACTATGAACATTATATTAACTGTAAACAACAGTTTATAGTATACTTAAATAAATATAAATAAATACAAAAAACAGCTTCAAACTTCTTTTGCAAAAATATGAGCATATTTGCCTTTGGAGTCAAAAATGTATTATTTTGTTTGCATTTATTTCATGAAATTTCACCATTTTATGATTTGTTTATACCTATCTTTTCTATCTTGTTCATAGTTAATCTTGTTACTTGAACACACTGAGTACGAGAAAATGTGTACTGCCCCTTTAAGAGACTACCGTTGGTAGTTTATCTGTCATCTCCGTTTATTTTTCAGTCTTCAGTTGCTGATCTGCCGTTGACTCTTGCCTTCTCTCCCCTCTTTCCACGCAATTATTTTGTTGCATTTGCTGCACGTCGCGATGTTTGAATCTTTTTGTGCGAAATACAGCCACACTTTTGACCGTTTACCTTTCGGTATTTTCTTTGTTAAAAGGTTGATGGCTAGTTCTGTTTGTGCTTGCCTGCTCTTCACTGTCATAAGACTGTTGCTATGAAAACACCAATGAGCGTGAGCGACACAAGACAAAGTTTACATTGGGAGCTGGGGCAGTTTTACATGTGCCCCTACGGAATCTGCCTAGCGACCGTGTTCAATTGGCTCAGGCACCGAAATGAAGCACCGAAATAGCACCGAAAAGCACCGTACTCGTATCGGTTTGTAAAAAAGTGGTATCGGTGCATCCCTAATATATATATTAGGGGTGTAAATCTCTCATGACAAAGACGATCCGATTCGTATCTCGATACATGGGCACGATACGATACAAGAAAAAATGCATGTTGATAAAAAACGATTCAGTACGATACGATACGATTCGATGCGATTCGATGTAGTTCAATAATTGAAAACACTGAGTTGTGAGGAAACAATGGACCTCATTCTCGAAACATTTCTTGTCTTATTAAATATCTTCTTACCAACCTCAAAAGACCAACCTCAGAAAAGATCTCTGCTGGATTCATGAACGCCTGGAAATGTGTTCTTAATTGAACGCGCTTTCTCATGCACCTGAACTTGCATACAGAAACGCCCCGCCAGCTCCTTATAAGGGCATGCTATTGCAACGTGTGCACACTCCACAGGCAACGCAAAAGCAACTTCAGAGACTGATCAAAATCATTTCAAAGCAAGCACCGGTAAACCCAGACCTAATTTCACCAGGGCAGAGGTGGAGGTACTGTTACAGAATGTAGATATGTCAATTCTATTCCACAGTGGCTATATCCACGCGATTTGAGTTTAGTGGTTATTTATTTATTCACTGCCATTTCCAGTGTTCATATTGTAACAAATCACGGAAGTGCGGAATATTTGTTATGGCTTTTTATTAAATACTAAACACAACACAATGTCAAAATGGCACGGGCTGTATGCCCTGGTACAAGTTATCACGAACAGACTGTGCTACCGTCACACACCTGTATAAACTCCGTCCCAACACAGAACAACGACATGCAATTAGAACAGTAAGGAACATCGTTGAGCATCAAACATAGAGAAAAGTATGCGCCCGCCGTACGGCATTATGGGGCGACCATGCCGGCACGTTACAATATAGTGCTTTTATTTATGTTAGGACATCACGATGGCTCGGTCTCGGAATCATAACTATAAATGTTAAACATAATTGTTAATGATACAAATATTCTCCTATTTTTTGTTATTATAATTATTTAAATCCGAGGATGTCTGTAGAATCACGCAATCAACAACGATGTATCTTCCTTGGCTGAAGTAGCTAGCATAGCATTGGCCATCGAAATGAATGGCGTAGCTAGCATAGCATTGGCTGTTGAAATGAATGGGAGTTGTAATCTGTCATTCAGGTCTTCGCGTATTTGTGAGAATACAGCCTGATTGGTTTATGCTATGCGGGCTTTGGCCAATGACAGGCTGTCATTGTTCTGACTGAGATCAAATGCAACAGGTCAGCCAGTGTTTAGTGTTTTGCGTAGCAAGTTAACGGAGAGACAAACGCTTGTGAACCGGTTCATAACTTTTAAATCGGGCAAAGACCGGTTTATGCCATTTTAATACCGATACGGGACGTCACGCATCGTTGTAGTCGTATCTTACACGCTAAAAACGGATATCGATACGTATCGGTTTTTTTTTACACCCCTAATATATATATATAATGTCCATTGTTTGGTTGCGTGTGTGTGTGCCCCTCTAGTTTTTACATCCCTACCTCAGGTGGATGAATTTCATCCACGGGGGGGACAAACCTCAATTATTAAAAAAACTATGAAAAAACAGGCAGGTTGTGACAGAGTTTTCTTACACTTATAGCCTACAACGCTGGCACTAACGTTCACCTGACCCGAACTGTCGGCAGTCTCGGAATTGGCGAACGTCCCCATGCACATAAATACATTGTATACATAACAATATCTGCTAAAATACATTGTAAAAGGAAAGGAGTCCAGAGCAGCATAGTGTCCTTCTTAACAGGACCCGCACAAAAAAATCAGAGCAAACTATTTACTTAGTCTTATTAGGTGAATTATTTAAACATGCTGTGAAATCTTAATTGATTAGGTTTTGTTTTACAGTCTGATTGAGTTCCCCGTTGGCCTTATGTTCGCGTGATCGGCCCCTATCCGTGGTCCTGAAACTTAATTAGGCATCTCCCACATCGCAGGTGTGGCCGTTGCAGAAAATTTTAATATTTCATGTATTTTATATATTTTAGTTTGCATTAAATGTTCAACTGTTCAAAATGTAACCTAATAGGGCCTACCGTTAACTTGAAAAGAATCAGGCCTATTTATTGCTTGTTTCTTCATGATTCAATTTAGTTTTTTTTAATGCTTACATATGCGCATTGTTTGTTTGCGTGCGTGTTACTAGGTGTTTGTGTGTGTGTGTCTTACATATGTGCATTGTTTGGTTGCGTGTGTGTTTGGTTGTGTTTGTGTGTGTGTGTGTGTGTGTGTGTGTTTGGTTGTGCGTCTGTGTTAGGTGTGTTCTTACATGTGTTTGTGTTTTATGTTGAGTTAGGTGTGTGTGTGCGCGTGTGTGTCTGTGTATGTTTTGTGTTCATGTGTTGGGTCTCGTCTCTGCAGGTAGCACCTGAGCCTCAGAGATCGGAGGTCACGGGGTCGTGGAAAGGTCACGACTTCCTGTTGGAGCTGAAGCGGAATCTGAGTCAGGAGAACTTTACGAGGCTTATGGAGGCGCTGAAGGTCTACAAGGAGTCTGACGACCTGCTCGACTTCATCGCAAAGGCAGCAGCGATGCTCACCTCGGACCCTAACACACACCGCCTACTGCGAGGTCTGTGTGTCTGTGTGTGTGTGTGTATGTGTGTGTGTGTGTGTGTGTGCGCGTGTGTGTGTCTGTGTGTGTGCACTCACAGACCAGACATCGGGTTAAGGCAGTAGGGCCTGTGTTCGCACGCGCTTGTGTCTAACTGTATTATACACACACACGCACGCTTGTGTCTAACTGCATTACATACACACACACACATACACACACACACACACTCACGTTTGTGTCTACTTTAGCTCTGTCTTTACATTATTATCTAAATAAGGTGGAATCAGTCTTTGTTTCCCGGTTGATCGATCCGATTGATGGTCCTTAAAGGCAGAGTCTGCGACTGTGTTTCAGTTTTGCCAAAGAGCTCAACAGCCAATGAGGCATGTCTGAATGATGACTACTGAATCAGCATGTACAGTGGGGAAAATAAGTATTTGAACCCCTGCCGATTTCGCAAGTTTGGCCACTTGCAAAGAAATGTGTGATCTATAATTGTAATAGTAGGTGTATTTTAACAGTGAGAAACAGAATATCAACCAAAAAATCCAGAAAACTGCATTTTATAACATTTATGACTTAATTTGCATTTGATGCGCGCACTGTTTGTGTGTGTGTGTGTCTGTTTGTGAGTGTGCTTGTGTGTGTGTGAGCGTGCCCGTTTGTGTGTGTGTGTGTGTGTGTGTGTGTGTGTGTGTGTGTGTGTGTGTGTGTGTGTGTGTGTGTGTGTGTGCTCATAGGGCTGTACCAGGCGGTGCGTCCCCACCATAAGAAGCGTTTCCACGAGCAGTGTGTGTTGCTGACGGGACAGGGGTGTATTCATGTTGTTTCTGTGTGTGTGTGTGTATGTGTGTGTGCGTGCGTGTGTGTGTGTGTGTGTGTGTGTGCGCTCATAGGGCTGTACCAGGCGGTGCGTCCCCACCATAAGAAGCGTTTCCACGAGCAGTGTGTGTTGCTGACGGGTGAGGGGTGTGGATATAAAGCTGAGCACTCGTTAACCCGAGAACAGAGACGAGCACTTACCACTCATACAGGTGAGACACACCTTTGATGATAAATGTGTGTGTGTGTGTGTGTGTGTGTGTGTGTGTGTGTGTGTGTGTGTGTGTATTTGATGATAAATGTGTGTGTGTGTGTGTGTGTGTATTTGATGATAAATGTGTGTGTGTGTGTGTGTGTATTTGATGATAAATGTGTGTGTGTATGTTTCATGATAAATGTGTGTGTGTGTGTATTTGATGATAAATGTGTGTGTTTGTGTGTGTGTGTGTGTGTGTGTGTGTGTTTGATGATAAATGTGTGTGTGTGTGTGTATTTGATGATAAATGTGCGTGTGTATGTTTCATGATAAGTGTGTGTGTGTGTGTGTGTAGACAGTGAAACATCCTCAGGTCCAGAGGAGGTTGCTGTCTCATCAGAACCAGCGGCGCTGATGTCGGACGTTCAGAAGGCTTTGGGAGCAGACAAGTCCAAACAGCTCTTCTCCTGCCTGAGCGCGTACCGCAAGAACCAGCAATATGATCAGATGGTGACCAGCGTCGTCAGCCTACTCACAGAGAGAGATGAACACCTGCAGCTCTTAAAGCGTAAGCCTCCAGTATCCTGCTCTTCGTGTGTGTGTGTGTGTGTGTGTGTGTGTGTGTGTGAGTGTGTGTCATCAGCGTCGTCAGCCTGCTCACAGAGAGAGATGAACACCTGCAGCTCTTAAAGCGTAAGCCTCCAGTATCCTGCTCTTCGTGTGTGTGTGTGTGTGTGTATGTGAGTGTGTGTCGTCAGCGTCGTCAGCCTGCTCACAGAGAGGGATGAACACCTGCAGCTCCTGAAGCGTAAGCCTCCAGGATCCTGCTCTTCTTGTGTGCGTGTGTGTGTGTGTGCGTGTGTGTGTGTGTGTGTGTGTGCGCGCGCGTGTGCGCGTGCGCGTGTGTGTGTGTCGTCAGCCTGCTCACAGAGAGAGATGAACACCTGCAGCTCCTAAAGTGTAAGCCTCCAGTATCCTGCTCTTCTTGTGCGTGTGTGTGTCTGTGTGCCTGAGCGTGAAATGACGCATAGCTCAATACCCTCTATGCTCCATGTTTACGAATGCAGGCGTTTTCCCCTTTTTCTTGTTTGTTGTCAAACATGGTTACATACTGAAGTTGGTCATATATGTTTGCTCTTTGTAAACAGGCGATTTTTCCAGGAAGATGGTGTAACCCTGGGAATTGTGTCACATTGTGTCTTGTCACGCGTCACGCAGGGTAGTACGCTCTCCCAAACCCACCATCATCGTGACTCGTTTGACAACTTTGTAAAATATTTACATTTGCATGTTTATTGCCTGTTTTATTTACGCTGTTATAGATCTCTCTGCACCATATATGTATGTATATATATATATATATATATTAGGGCTGTCATTTAAACGCGTTATTAACAGCATTAACGCAAACCCATTTTAACGCCGTCATTTTCTTTATCGCGAGATTAACGCGATATATATATATATATATATATATGTATATATATATATATATATATATGTATATATTGTATTTTTAATTTTTTTTTATTAACGTTCTTTTTGGCCTCGCAAACTGTGTAGTTGGCTAACATTACGGTTTGAGTGAATGGTGAGCGCGACACGGCGAAATGGATCATAAAAAGCTTCTGAATGGAAAGTTTACTTTTAAAAGTTGTGTTATGCAAAAGAAGCCAGCTTCACTGTTGTCTGAAAATGTCAAGAGGCAGTTGGCTGAAAGCAAAGAAGTAGTAGGCTTACCTTTTATTGGTAACCTAACTGTTACGGTTCATTGTTTCTGAAATAAGAGGCCTGACTGCTATGTTCCCAGCAAACTTGAAAAAAAGAAAATATTAAGCCATGGTTTAACTGCACTATAGGCTGAGTCCTTGTTTACCTGAAATGTGCACTTTATAATTTTATTTTGTACCGCCCTGTTTGGCAATGTTGGTTTTCAATAAAATAAAACAGTTGCATAAAGTAAGCCAATCTACTTTTCCATGTTGATAAGGGCATTAAAATTAAAATAAAATGATGGAAAAAATAAATAAATGAAGGGACATTTAGAATAGATAAAAATGAGTTAACTATGACATAAATGTGATTAATCGCGATTAAATATTTTAATCGTTTGACAGCACTAATATATATATATATATAATAGTTATCTAAATGGATTCGCTTTGTTCTTACAAAGGATTATATTCAGGGTTTTTCCTGCATAGAGAAAATTTGGGCGCGCGCCTAAGCCGTTTTCCCGAGCGCCTACGACAAATACCGAGCGCCTAAGGCAAAAAAAAAGTCTGCGATAACATAAAAAAAAAAAAAAAAAGCTGTCATTCATGGCGCAATTCAGCTTAATGGTGTTTTGAGCCCTTACCGTCGACTTCAAGGCAGCAGCTGCCTGGAAGGCGCATCCCGCCTCCCACCCCCGCAGCCAATCATTGAACAGAGGCTGCTCCAAGCTTGCCAGTTTAGAGAAAACGTTGGTTTGAATTTGAGCATTGATAAACCGGTGCGGTTGTAACTGTCGTTCCGCTGCGAGGGCCAGCCCGACGTGCACGAATAGACCTGTACAAATGCAAATGAAATATCCACTCAAAATGCTGACAAGTTGGATTTCCAACGCAGCCTCCATTGGTGGGCCAATAGAAGTTAAACACACTATTAAACATATTTGTGGACAGTTTTAATAATTAAAACAAAAAGAATTAGAGATGCTCCGATCAGGTTTTTTGGTGCCGATCACCGATGACTGAAATCAGTATCTGCCGATCCGATAATACCGATCACCGATCACGGTGTCGATTGAAGCTTTCTATTTATTGTGTAGCATTATTTATGAAGTTAATTATTCTTAACAACCATCTGTTTTATTGCAGGGAACGTGCAACATTCCGGTGTAGAAGCTCTCTCGCTTACTATAAAATGTGTAAATAATAATAAATATTAAAATAATAATAAAAATATATCTTTAAATGAAAATCACAACAATACAATGACATGTGCAACATTCCACTATCTAGAGGCTCTCAAGAGAACTTGGAGCTTATACAGTAGCTTTCCTGTGGAAAAATAATAATACAAACTTAACTGCAACATAAACAGGCTATAGGCAAATATCCAATATGAGGATAGCGACGACATCACGTACACAAGACTTCACAACCTCTCCCTCACTATATTACTTTTTTGCTCAAGCAATATCCCACCTGATACAATGCCAACGTGACCGTTTCAGAGTACTTTGTGACTTTTCGAAAAGTGGAGTCTGTTTATCTGACTGATGTTTTTAAAGTATTTACCTTGTGCTAGCTCTGTGTCTTTAGCAGACCTGCCAACCTTGAAGAAAGTTGTTGAGTACCAGGGGAGTTTCAGTTTGGCAGGGGCTTTGCATACGGTCAATTCCCCACTCACCGCCATATCATCCAGTTATTCAACATTATAAATCAGCGGCGAAATAAACAATACAATCATATTTTCTTGACAAGAATTCCATAAATGAAGAGATCTTTACATTGTGCATCATTTAGCACTTCTAAAGAATATATATATATATATATATATATATATATATATATATATATATATATATATTATATATATAAATGCCTATCTCACAGTATATATATATATATATATATATTTTAAAGCTCCAATAAAGTATCCATCTATCTACTTCCAGTGGCACTTGCTCTTGACTGCTTTGCCTCATAGCTTGGCGACTTGGCCTTTTTGAGCAGAGCATCACTGAAGCCTTCCATGTGACAGACAGTCCACCTTTCTTGTCACCAAAGCGCTTATCATGTCAGTGCTCAGGGTTGCTCTGTATTGGGTCTTGTTTTTGGTAACGAGACTGAAAATCGTCATGATTATTTTATACCTGCCAGGCTGGTCGGTTGACTGGCTGCAATAGTAGGAATTATTTGCTACGTTAGCAGTCTGTAGTCAAACACCTTTGCAATGGTCACTTTGCCCCCAACAGAGCGATTCAAAGTTAGAACAGTCTCCGTGGCGTTTGAGTTAACGTTGCTGCAGCTAAATTAGCCTACTCCATCAGTTTTTCACACCGTAGCCGTCTCGTAACCAGGCGAATCACATCGGATGCTAGCTACTACGGCTAACTTTTTATACAAATTTATCTGAAGGATATACCCCTTGAAATGCATCATCTCGTTAAGTTACCGAACACATGTTTTAATGTTTTATATGCTAACATTAGGGTCACATTTACTGTATGTGCTTGATTATTACTCCCCCACTTCCCATTGTACCTCAGCAATGCATTACGCCTCGGTGGATAATAAAGTAGCACTAGTATCAGTATTGCGGGTCAGGGAGGGTAGTGCTACTTTATTATCCACCGAGGCGTAATGCATTGCTGAGGTACAATACAACTTACAGTAACTTACAGAACCACAGGCACAAGGTCGTAGCATCTTGTCCAATCTGAGGGATGTAGTTTAAATAAATGTACAGTATAGGTTTGTATTGATTGATTTTTTTTTTGCGTAGTTTCAGCTGGCATTTCGTACCTGCGTATTTTGACTAGGAATTGCGTGGTTGGTACACAAAATGCGTGCAGGTTGGCAGGTCTGCTTTAGGAAACTCCTGGGCTATGTTAGCAAGGTGTGTGGAGAATGGCACTCCAAGTTTGAGGATTTAAAATGCGACAGTGACAACTGGCATATTACGCAGGGGGGGTTTCCCATTTCGCTCCACATCGCGCACCTCGCCATAACCCTGGTTTGTGTAAGTTACCGTTTGGAAACTTCCGTCTATAATAAAAATCTTTTCACGTCAGATTTGCTCATTGCTGACACTTTCAAAAACCGGTTTTGTAAAATGGTCTGATGCAAATACATTAAACAGTGATAGATTAAAGTGTGGCTTGTTAATGTCATCCCTTTCCTAACAACATCGATTTAGATAGATAGATAGATAGATACACTTGTATTAATCCTGTTAGGGAAATTCACGTGTAATAGCAACAAGGTAATAGGAAGAATTTTGTATTATTTTTGTTTTAAGCTGGAGAGCTGCTATAACACACTCGCTGCGCCATGGCAACCATTCCATTTATTAAATAATGCCGGTCGTGTCCGTTGTTCTGGCTGGTCTAAAATATTACGTCCAACTGGCTAAGTAAGACCACGAAAAACTATCCACATGTAGTTAGAGCAGCACACTATCCCAATACAAACAACTAAGAACAGTAGAAAAATGTAAGTCACGAAAAAGGAGCCACGTCATACATTTAGTTTATGTTGTTGCTGTTATGAAGTGAAACAGTGGGGTTAATAAAGGTTCAGCCTGAGGTTGCGAGGCGACCACGAGAATCATTTCTTACCATTGGCGGCCTGAAATGCCTATCTCTAACGTTTTATTGAAACGTCTCTGATAGTAGTTCTCGCAGATTTTATGTCATCTGATCGGCCATGTTTGATCGGCCGTTTTGAGGACACCGATCAAAACCGATAATGGGAATATCGGCCGATATTGATCGGCGCCGATCAGATCGGAGCATCCCTAAAAAGAATGGTATGTAGGTTTGTATAATAAAAATGAATAGTAATAATAGATAAACTTGAATTTCATAATTTGTGTGTTCCATTTCTGACCACTGGTTAGTTCTAGATTCTATTGATATACATTTCAGTAGTTTGCATATATATGTAAAGATGTAAACCTTGATAATCTTTGATCCATACATGATAGCACCATGGGGCTTGGACTATTGTCAATCTATTAGCCAATCTATTGTAATCTAAAGTGGAAGCAAAATGATTTCCTCAAGCATATCCTCCATTATTTATGAAATGGTAAAATGTAAGCTAATAAGGTGACACGGTAACACAGTGTTTTTTTTTCTTCTTTTGAGCACCGAAGACCCATTTTGACCCAGGAAAAACCCTGCACACACACACACACACGCACACACGCGCACACACACACACACACACACACACTCCTACTCCCCAGGAAAAACCCTGATATTGCAATACACCTGAATGGGGCAACATGTTATTTTCCAGTATGTCCAGTCAGACCTTGTGGAAAGTTTGGACAGGCCTGTGTATTTACTTTACTGCTGAAAATGATGTCATACTTCCTTGGAATAGTGATTCAGCACATTTCAATAGCTTTCCCCATACAGGTCGCCATGCTTAAAGTGTGTGTACCCGTGTGAGAGTGTTCTACAGCATACTGTACCATTTACACTACAAGTGTGTCATTTACACTACACAAGTGGCATGTGGGTTGGCTTTCAAAAAGAATGCTTGAAAATCTAGATATGAAATATTTCCCAGTGACA
>NC_045155.1:26616943-26636943 GCF_900700415.2 Clupea harengus
TTAACCTAACTCCAATTAAAAGGCATAAATACACATTAATAAAAGATTCATTGGGTGATTGATTATTGTCAATCATTATTAACTCTGATCTTTAACTCTGATTTGCAACTCCTTCATAGGGTTATAGGGTTAGGGTGACCCTAGGCTAACACTAGAGTAAAAATAAGGAATAGGACTGGTTCTGCTTTTCAGAAATGAAGAAAAACTCCACAACCTTCTGGGTTTTTGTGAATTCTTGGAATACATAGCAAGACCGAACTTTCTGTTTCGAACACGATAACCGGCATTTATTTGTAATGATAAGCTTTACAGGAAGCCGGTGAGAGTAAATATGATTCATGTCCTGTGGTCAAACTTCCTGAATCTGGTTAGTATTCTGAATGCTCTGCAGGGGCATTCTAAACTGATGTGTGGAAATGTGTGTTTTAGTATAACAATATTGATGATGATGATGATAATAATAATAATAATAATTACTGTACATTTGTGTACAAAAATCCCTCCTATGGTGGGTGTACACTGCAATGTTAGGCTGTCCCAGACAGCAGATGAAAGAACGTGAAAGAAACGTGGCGATATCTTTGGTCGTGGCGTTCAAAACGTCCTATGTCACACTGTGAGAGAGGCTCAAAACGTCCTATGTCACACTGTGAGAGAGGGTCAAAACGTTGGTCTTATGTCACACTGTGAGAGAGGCTCAAAACGTCCTGTGTCACACTGAGAGAGGCTCAAAACGTTGGTCCTGTGTCACACTGAGAGAGGCTCAAAACGTTGGTCCTGTGTCACACTGAGAGAGGGTCAAAACGTCCTGTGTCACACTGTGACTGTCAGCCCAGTCTGTCAGACGGTGAACCGAAACGCACCAGTAAGTCTGGAATTGTTGTGACGCTACGGCTTTGGCTTATGCCTACGGAACAGTGAGGCTTGAACAGGTAATGTCCAAACCAACTATTCGGCCAAGACACTGCCAACATTCCACCAAACTGACCCACTGAATCATCCTGCGATTATCATAAATAAATTCAGGAAAAGCTAAGCAGAGCTTTCAGACTCTGAATGAGATCATAATGTACTGCACTGACGTGTTCATTAGAAAGGGACTATGAGGTAGTTCCGTTAAAAACGGTACTATGCTATGACGAGGCCAAGATGATGACTCACCTTATGTGAGCCAGCTAGTGACTCCAATTACTACTGTAATTTAAGCATGTGGGACACCGCATAAAAAAAAATAAAAAAAACGGTTCTGCTTTCTTGCTGATGGCCATTATGGGAGAGTGTAACCCAGTGTTTCCTGTCAGTGACGTAGTAAGACACACTCCGACGAGAAGCCGACAGCCACTGACACCATGAACTCTTCTGCTTCTGCTTCTTGTAGCCTCCAGCGAGACGAAGGGGAAATCCCAACCCAAGATCTCTGCCTTCTTCACGGGCCCAAGCTAGCGGCTGGCTGACTAGCTGACACTCACGTTTGCATTTTCTTGTGATCTGTATAGTGAGTGTGTTGTATGTTGTAATGTTGAATGTTAGAAGCATCATGCCAATGTTATTTTATATAATGATAAAAAATTGAATTAAAGGTTTTATGTTTAATTTTTGCTATTTTCATTCAGTCCAGATGACACGTGTGTGTGTGTGTGTGTGTGTGTGTGTGTGTGTGTGTGTGTGTGGTGTATTGATGTGTACAAGAATGGTATTGAATTACCGTAAATCCTCAAATAAAGGCCGGGACTCTATATCCGTGGTCAATACGGCCAAATAAAGGCCGGGCCCCGAATACAGGCCAGGAGGAAAATAAGGTAGCCTATTTTACTGTAGCCTACCCGCATCAGTCCATCAGCACAAAGCAGACATCACGATTTAATTGAATGCATTTCATAAATACATGTTCTCCTCATGTTAAATGTTGTTGGCTAATTTCATGGGCTGTTTGCAATACAAAAAAGATATTTTCCCACGTAGGCCTACTAGGCGAATTTGTTATTGTTCATGAAGGCGCGTCTAGCAATTTGTTATTGTTTAGCCTAAATGCACGTACCGTAGCCTACTGTGGTTTATCTTTAACGTTTCAGTTGGCTAGGCTAGGCTACTTTTTCAGTCCGCGATAAGCATAATAGAGTGTCTAGAAAAATTATTAAAAACAAAGCTTTGGAAAGCTTTTCCTCCTTGACTGTCGGTGGAGACCATAACTTCGTTGTTACGTTGACACTGCACATAAAGCGCTACGCGATAAACTTTTTGTTTAGCATTGGAAAAGATCTGCAATAAACGATTTCTCTTAAGACTGACACTATGGTTTTTTACTGATTAATTTATAAATGTTTAGCCTACAGAAAGTTGATGGTTGATGGTTTCATTCTACCGGTAAATGGTTGCAGGAAGTGTTTAACACATATGCAATGAATGATATTAGCCTACTGTAATTATGCCCATTATTTGATTCAAATAATAAAGTTCTATAACAGAAGATAAGTAAGAAATAAAGGCCTGTGCGCTGTGCAGCCTAAGTAAATAAAAGACCCTGGCCACAATTTGAGGATGCAAGGCCAAATAAACATGCATGTTTTCCAAACAAGTCTTTCAGGGGAAAAGCACATTACCGTCACTTCTTATCTCTCTACCTGAATTCCAGGTTACCAATCTACGTAAAATGATTTAGATATGCTTCAAGTTTTGGCAATACCATTGAATATGAATATAACAAAACCACTGAATATAACAATGCCACTGAATATAACAATGCCACTGAATATGAGGCAGCGGTGTGATTGTGCGCCGACAGACACACTGGAACAAACCCTCAAGAACCTGGAGAAGGACTTCTTTAAGCAAGAGCAGCACGGGAGGAGTGTCCAGCTCCAGTTAAACCAGTTCCGGGAGGAGTTTGAGGCAGAGAGAAGGAATGAACGGCAACAACCACCGGACAGCCCGCCTTCATCTCCACCTTGGCCTCCGCGTGCAGATCATATCCAGCCAGCAGCGGCAGCAGCAGCAGCACCAACGGCCTGGGCCAGAAGAGCCATTCCCAGGTTCAAAGAGAGGGATGACATAGAGCAGTATCTAACCACCTTTGAATGGCTGGGAAAGGCTTAAGGGAAGACTGGGCAGTATTTCTGGAGCCATATCTCACGGGGAAAGCCGGCAGTTACCTATGTGGCGATGTACATCAACCACGCCATGGATTATGACAGGGTGAAAGAGGCCATCCTAAATAAGTATGAAATCAATGAGGAGGTGTACCGAAGGAGGTTCCATGAACCTGACGTCAGGCCCGGAGAAACCCCACGGGAGCTGTACACCCGCCTCAAAGACTTGTTCCAAAAGTGGATTAGACCGGCTGATAAGTCAGTCGAAGAAATCTCCAACATCCCGATCCTAGAGCACTTTCTCTGTACACTGACACCAGACATCAGGGTCTGGGTGAAGGAGAACACGCCCCAAACGGGTCAGAGAGCGGCGGAGCTGGCCTGACGAGGTCACCAGAACTTTTGTTTGCAGACAGGCCCCAGACCAGCAGCCAGAGGTAGGTCCTGCAGAATCCAAAAGCACAACATCAGCGACATCAACACCATGCATCATAAACCTAGTACAGGGAATGGAAGTTCACACCAAGTACGGCAGTGCCAGTGTGCAAATGTATAAATGCATAGTAAGTACTGTGTTGTTATGTGCATTAAGTGAACTGCATTACCCAGAATGCACTAGGCATACCGGTTGTAGACTGATACATACATGTTGAAAGTCGCTACAATAAAGTTAGAGTCTTGGCAATCCAATATAGCATAAGCCCTCCCAAGAACCTGCCTGTTATACATGTCCAATACTTGCCATGACTTCCCCCTGAGATCTTGCTGGCCATATCAATAAGATCTCCAAAGGTGTTGTTCTAACTGGACAAATTTAGGTTTCCAAATCACTCAGCAATACAAAAGGTTAAAACTAATTATCAGTCTTTACTGGACCCTTTCAGAGGTAACATCAACTCAAGCAATGACTTCAAACAAAAGCATGAAACTTCAAACAAAAGCATGAAATCTGCAAGTCATACACTGAAAGGAGGTATCTGAGTTATGTTGGTCTCCACAGCGACTGAGATGCAAAATGGCACAGTTTTCCTTCCTGGTTGCATCTAATCTACCGATCCAAGTTCCTAACAGGTGTCCTCTATCCGCAAGACCAGTTCAAGAACAGTTTTAAACATTTAGATGGAGACGGCAACCTTGAGGGGAACCAGTAGGTGAGTATAGAGAGATTTGAGATGGCACTGTTAACTCCGTTAACTCTCACATATTGTGTGACCTGTCCGTTAAAAGGTCAATTATCAACCAATCAGGTTAGGATTCGAGATTAGGCTCTCTGCAAGCAGGTGTGGCTGCAATATGCATCACAAATCATAGAGCTGCAGGGCTGCCTCTCACCATGTGCTTTGGGTCGTCATCAGAGGTTGTAAATGATCACCAGTTTCCTTTGTTATGAACCTGCACCTGAATGTACCCGCCGTCATACATACTTCCCCTCACCAAAGGTCATGGTAATTCACTATATCTATAAATCCTTTGTTCTTCCCTTTCACTATATGGTCTTCCCTTCACAAAATGTCATGGTAACTTTAATGGTACTGTATGTTCTTCTCTTTTATTGTTCTATGTTCTTCCCTTCGTGGGAACTAGAGCTATATGTATCAAAGATGCTCAGTGAGAGTTATCTGTTTCACTGACCTTTGTGTTATGCCCTTGCTCAATCAGCTGATGAGGAACATCCTATAGGCATATACATTATATAATAATCATTTATTCCATGGGGCCTTCATGGCACTCAAGGTCACCTTGCATCAGATACACACACACACACACACACACACACACACACACACACACACACACACACACACACATCACCCTTCGCTCACTGATAGTATGTCTAAAGTATGTAAGGAGCTTAGAGCTGCGGAGAGAAAAAGGCGTAAATCCAGAGATGCCAGTGATCTTGATAACTATCAGTCTCTGCTATCTGCCTTTTCTCCCAGTCACATCTGTTAAAAGGGCACAGCCTAGTGGAAGTGCAGTCGGATTCTCTTAGCACTGTGGTTGTTGTACCTCTGAACTAGTATAACATAACCACAAAGTCATTCAGAGTTTTCTTCGTCAAACAAATAAAGAAGTATTATCATCACCACTAAACAGATGTCAATTCTCATTCTCAGGCTGTGCTCCATCTGTGTCATATGTTGATATGTTATCAAAAACCTGAATCAAACATTTAAAGCTCACACACAGCACAGCAGTGTATCAAACGCCTTAACAAACATTTAAAGCTCAATTTAAATCAATGTTTGGATCATAATAGCTGAATGTGCCAGCTGAATGTACCATGTAACACGGTTGTCTTTTCTAAAGTCTTTATGAATTCTTTCTCACATCTTTCCTTGACCTCATGACATTTCCCATCAAGGTCAAGGAAAAGTGCTTAGGAAAAGACGTTAAGACATACTATTCGACTGTAGCCCTGGTCTGCGCACGGCGCGGGTGCTGCCATTTTTAATAAAAGGAGGTTGACAAGTTAGACTGTCTTGAAAAAACAGAATTGACTCCACAATATTTTGTTGTATTTAGATTTATATCAGTTTGCAGTCCTGTAGACCCATAATATCTCCAAAATATGTCTGTTGCTATCCCTCTGCTATCAGTGAAAAATAACAGAATACAAGGCACTTAGCTTAATAGGTTGTAGCAGTGACTGTTGTCATTTTGTGTGCGGTGGATTCGCATTTGTGCAAGTTCCAATTTTAAAAAGAAAATCCCTATGAGAGAATGAATGGGGTTTGGGGGTTGAATAGGGTTTTGGATGTCTGTTGTTATCCCTCTGCTACCAGCGGAAAATAACAGACAACAAAGCAAGTCACTTCGCTTTATGCGTCACCAATTTCACAAGGTGAGCAGAAGCTTTTTATTTGGTAAGAAGGTAACCGAAAATATGAAAGGGTACCAGGAATTACAATAATCACAAATCATTTAAGGAAGCATCCAGTTTTTACAAACAAACCCCATCATTTTCAGCTATCTTCTACTAATTCATGCTTCTCCTACCCTTCAACATAGGTGGCCCCATCTATCCCCACCCCTTCAGTTCTACCTTAGTTTCAGTTCTACCTTATGGTGAGCAGAAGCTAACCATGGCAATTTTAAGTAAACACATCGATTACCTAAGGATTAAAATGAATCAGATATTCTAGGCTCTAGACTAACGTTAGATTTAGATAACATGACTGCAAAACTTCTGTTCATGACTGATTTTCTTGAAATAAATTAGCGTGTTAATTCATTAATTAATTAATATATTTATGCCTTTTGATCACAAAATAAGAGGTATCTGTCTCTGATGCCCAAGACTATTGAAAAAACATCAAACATAAAACTGGTGTCTTTGACAGGTCATCCATTTTTGAACGATGAGAGTGCATGCAAGTCATAATGACGATTTCTTACGTCAGAACATCTACCCATGACAAACATAACATCTGTTTCCTAATTCTAGAATTCCATTTTGTTTTATCACAGGCTGAAGATAAAAATGTGCAGAAAACACTCAAACTAATTTTTTTGTGATCTGCAAAAACCAGTTGAATGTTTCTCCACAATCTATTAAATGAACACTATAATTAAGTTTATAGAACTGTATACACTGCAAACAACAATAAGTAATCGTCAGTTGCAAACTACAACGGGAAGGGGAAGCTGTTCAGGCTTGACTGCCGACTTCCCCAAATTTTCAACGACGGAGAGCGGCAACGTGAACCGTTAACCATCAACATAAGTTGGACTCGAACGTAAACATAGTTGGTATGATCCGAAAAATAAATCCCCACGGGACAAACAGGACCCCGACGCGCGACATTAAACTATGTTTTTGTTGGTGATAAGACCGTTATACGGTTATTTGCCAAAACGATAGAATACATTCCTCCTAAATATAGAAGAAATAGTTCTTCACGCAAATAGAAATTTAAAGTTTCAGGTGTTTCGGAGCAACCCATTACCCGTTGACTTCAAGTTACAATTACTTTTCGTTACGTTAAAGGACCGGAGTACTTATTTGAAAGATGTGAATTATAAGCAAAAATCCTGTTGCCAATGACAGCGGTCATTACTTTTTTCGCACCGATCAATATAAAGAAATATCAGACCACGGATGTTGGGGTGGCCCATTCAAATCAAAGGAACTGTTTGGAACATTCTGAGGAGCCGTTTAATAAAGGTCCATATATCCACGTTGGCACTAACGCTGTTGTGTTTAGTCTGCGGAAATCTGTGGACTGAGAGGCTGGCTACTTGCAAAATTCAAATCAGGTTTAACTCAAGGTTTAGAGTTGGAAACTTGGATAAGAAGAGGGAAGTTACATACGTAGTGTGTTACCATAACACAGATAAGTGTGTCATTGACAGTTTTGGAGGTTGTAATTTCGCGGTTTGCCTCGCGTGAGCTAAGGACATCCCTAGTGACGGTAAAATCTGTAAATTATGCTGATTAGGCTTGTTTTTTTTTACCTGAGTGGGTAGAACATGAGTCATGGAATTGTCTAACCACAGTCAATTGAGTGCGTGATGAATAAATATCGGTAGTCAACCGGGAGTAGGTTATTCTCCAGAGACTCACGCAGTTACGCACATCAGCGAAGATGTTTATGGTGAGTAACCCATTCTAACGGGTAGGCTACACACGGCGCACATATTTGAAATATCAGAGAGACATATGTTCTCATTTAAATGCATACTTATATATAGTAACTAATGTACATCTTGTATCTTTTTAAGCATACTGAATCGTGTCTGGTGTGTATGCTAACAATAATTTTTCTGCGCTGGAGACTTACGTATAATTTACGCATCGTTTATCTTGTTTTTTGCTCCTCTCGCAGTTGTACGTTGCGGTCTTCTTAGCAACTTTCTCCGCTGTGCCATGCTCTGGCCAGTACTCGGCTCCCACGTATCCCTGGAAAGATGCAGAGACGGGTGAGGCAGTAACTTGCGACAAATGTCCCCCGGGGATGTACGTGGGCACCCACTGTTCGAGGCATATTCCCACCCGGTGTCTTCCTTGCGGCAAGTCTCAGTACACGGAGTTCTGGAACTACATAGAGGAATGCCTGGTGTGTGATTATGCTTGCTCTGAGGTCCAAGAAGAGGTTAATGCCTGTAACGCCACACACAACCGTGTGTGCCGCTGCAAGGAGGGGTACTTCTCCACCCTTGACTTCTGCCTGAGGAGTACCGTATGCCCACCAGGGGAAGGAGTAGAAACTGCAGGTAAGGCGCACAGAGTCAGACACCTGTCACTCACAGACCTCTCATACACACACATACACCCATGCTGCCTGTCAGGTGTTAAATGGTTCATGTCCTGTGACACACACACACACACTCATTCTGTGTGAATAAGCCTTGGTTCAAGTGTCAATGGTGTCTAGTCTGTCTGTCTAGTATTAATGGTGTGTGTCAGGCTGAGACACACACATATACACGGTTGGTGTGTTGTTAACGGGGGCTGTGGTGTGTGTCAGGAACGCGGGAGCGGGACGTGGAGTGCGCGCAGTGTGAGAGGGGCTTCTTCTCCAAAGTGTCCTCCAGCACTGCCAGATGCCAGACCCATTCAGTGTGTGCTGACAACCAGACGGTCATCCCTGGCAACGACATCCACAACACTTTCTGCTCCTCCTGCAAGGCCAACAGCACCCACACACAAGGTGAGTGCACTCCAGGCAGATAGAACCAGCAAGGCTCTACCGGTCTACAACCGGCCCTCCTCTGAGCACGGGTCCATCAGGCACACATGATGTAGGCTGTGAGTGCAGGCAGGCAGACTTCACTTTAACGTTTGTGCTCATGGTAATATAAATCACTGTGCTCATAGTAATATAAATCACTGTGCTCATGGTAATATAAATCACCGTGCTCATGGTAATATAAATCACTGTGCTCATAGTAATATAAATCATTGTGCTCATAGTAATATAAATCACTGTGCTCATGGTAATATAAATCATTGTTGACTGCTAGAAGTCATAGCAGTGCTGCCGCACTTTAAAGTGGTTGCCAATAGTAATGAGTCATCATTGTTGACCGCTTTCAGCCGTAGCCTTGCTGCCTCACGCTGATGAATTTCTGCTATATATGGCAGTCACTTAAGAAACTTGAGACACGAGTCTATCATGGTGTTAGGCATGACATTAGTGTCTGACTGTGTGTGTGTGTTCCTCTTTCAGACATTAAAGTGTGTAACCAGGAGATGGTGCGGTTTGTTCTGGACCGGCTGCACTCGGACAGGCATACCCAGAGGCTGCTGCGGGTTCTGAGGCGTGTGAACCGGGTGGGTTCCGCGGGCCTGGAGCTGCAGGACCTGCTTGATGTCCTGGTGGGAAAGAAGAGCCCGTCAGGCCTGAAGGTTCTGCTGGACGCACTGGACCGAGCCCGGCTTCCCCACCTGCACCGCCTCGTCACCAAATGGTTCACAGCGCAGGGCTCCATATAGCACAGCCTCCACCTCATTCACTGTGTGTACAATAGATCACATATTTAATGTGTAAAATGGGAAGAACAGATTTTATATATTTTTTATGCTGCAGATAAATAATATATTGAACACCGAAATTAGATATAAAACCATATTTTTTATAAAATGTGCACTCCAAGTGAGACTTTCATTGCATCCCCGTTTGTTGTCTGTCTCTGTCTCTGTCTCTGCTGTCCCTATCAAGGCTGTCCCTATCAAGGCTGTCTCTATCAAGGCTGTCTCTCATCAAGTTTTCTCATGTATGCTGCCTTGCATGTGACTGTAAATGGAAGGGAATACCACTCTATAATGACTTTGAAATGAAGCCTGTGTGTGTGTGTTCCCTCAGAAGAGGGTGATATATTTGAATTATAAAAACAAAAAAAACATTAATTGTTCAGAACAAATGAATGGCGTTCAGACAAAACCCTGTCATTTTTTTGGACTTTAAAAAACATGAAGGGTTACTGCTTGGACTCAGTGTTGTTGGGGAGAGTTAAATAACATGAAGGGTTACTGCTTGGTCTCAGTGTTGTTGGGGAGAGTTAAATAACATGAAGGGTTACTGCTTGGTCTCAGTGTTGTTGGGGAGAGTTAAATAACATGAAGGGTTACTGCTTGATCTCAGTGGGGAAAGTTAAATAACATGAAGGGTTACTGCTTGGTCTCAGTGTTGTTGGGGAGAGTTAAATAACATGAAGGGTTACTGCTTGATCTCAGTGTTGGGGAGAGTTAAAGAATGTTTCTGTCATTCTTGTCACTATAATTTCATGCGTCTTTGTGAGATGTCAGTACCATGGCTCTGGACCTGAAGTTGTTACAGTGTAAGTGTAGTGTATGTATGTGAAAATGTAAAGCGTGTATGAAATGCAATAAAGTTTTGTGTTTATCTACATCAAACTCTGCTCTCGTGCTAAAAATCCTGTGCAGCAAACTCTTGATAGGTGAAAATTCACCCTAGTTACCTCAGGACTCCGGAGCTGCATATAAGTATATTTATTAGACAAACAACAATTGCAATCGGGCTCACTCCCAGCACAAGGCTGAAAGTGACGCAATATTAAACACATCGCACAAGGTTTATATAGACAGAAGTTTAGTGTTCAGCAGGGATAACCACGTGGTGGATCTCTGACGTCCGAGGCAAGGATGAAAGTTTTGCACAAGGTCGGAAGAAGCACAGTTCGACCCTTCTTATCACCTCTGGTCTAAACATGCTCTTGTACATATGCAGACTAAGTGGCACCTAATAATCTAAGTTACACGTACGCATAAACACAAAAAAGGGGGTGGTTGTTATTGTGAATGTAAATCCAGGGCCACTTCCAGTTGTGATCTTTCAGGGCCAGTCCAGACTTGCCTCCAGCTCAAACTGGGCTCAGACGGAGCAGACAGAAAACCCACCCAAATACTAGAGTGAGGTGTTGGTGGAATGCTGCTGTGAAAGACACCGATACTAGAGTGAGGTGTTGGTATGATACTAAAGTGAGGTGTTGGTATTATACTAGAGTGAGGTGTTGGTGTGATACTAAAGTGAGGTGTTGGTATGATACTAAAGTGAGGTGTTGGTATGATACTAAAGTGAGGGGTTGGTGGAATGCTGGAGTGAGGTGTTGGTGTGATCTCCCATTCCACCACAAACCAAATGTTCTATTGAATTGAGATCTGGTGATTTTGGAGGCCACTGGAGTACATTGTTCAAGAAACCAGTTTGAGATGATTTGAGCTTTGTGACATGGCACGTTATCCTGCTGGAAGTAGCCATCAGAAGATGGGTACAATGTGGTCATAAAGGGATGGACATGGTCAGCAATAATACTCAGGTAGGCTGTGGCGTTTAAACGATGCTCAAATGGTACTATGGGGCCTAAAGTGTGCCAAGAAAATATCCCCCACACCATGACACCACCAACACCAGCCTGAACCATTGATACAAGGCAGGATGGATCCATGCTTTCATGTTGTTTACAACAAATTCTGACCCTACCATCTGAATGTCACAGCAGAAATCGAGACTCATCAGACCAGGCAACATTTTTCCAATCTTCCAATTGTCCAATTTGTCCAATTTTGGTGAGCCCGTGCGAATTGTTGCCCAGTTTCCTGTTTCGTAGCTGACAGGAGGGGCACCCGGTGTGGTCTTCTGCGGCTGTAGCCCATCTGCTTCAAGGTTCGACGTGTTGTGTGTTCAGAGATGCTCTTCTTTGTTGTAACGAGTGGTTATTTCAGTTATTGTTGCCTTTCTATCATCTTGAACCGGTCTGGCCATTCTCCTCTGACCTCTGGCATCAACAAGGCATTTTCGCCCAGCGAAGTGCCGCTCACTGGATATTGTCTCATTTTCGGACCATTCTCTGTAACCCTAGAGATGGTGGTGCGTGTAAATCCCAGTAGATCAGCAGTTTCTGAAATACTCAGACCAGCCCGTCTGGCACCAACAACCAGGCCAC
This sequence comes from Clupea harengus, assembly GCF_900700415.2. Lineage (NCBI taxonomy): Eukaryota > Metazoa > Chordata > Actinopteri > Clupeiformes > Clupeidae > Clupea > Clupea harengus. Next base: position 26,628,940 of record NC_045155.1, read on the forward strand.
GTTCGAAGTCACTTAAATCACCTTCATCTTCCCCATTCTGATGTTTGGTTTAAATTTAAGATCCTCTTGACCATGTCTACATGCCTAAATGCATTGAGTTTCTGTCAAGTGATTAGATGATATTTACTTTAACGAGCAGTTGAACCGGTGTCCCTAATGAAGTGGCCGGTGAGTGTATATGCATCCAAGCTTTTCTTTTTAGCAAATGAAACGACCGAAGGACACCATAGTCCTAGCCTGGGTGCCAGCCGAACTTAGCCCCGCTCACAACATTTGAGGTCGGGAGGTTCGGTCTGGCATTGCTCCGTTGGGGCGAAACTATGCCCGAACAACGGTCGAATTTGTCGATCGAAAAGATGTTTTTGCCGTCCTTCCTACGGGATTCGGTAAAAGTTCAATTTATCAGCTGGCCCCGATGGTCGCGAAGAATATACTACGTTGCTCTGATTGGTTGTAGGTCTATCCAATTGAGCGAAGAGGCATCTTTTTTCCTGGTTCGGTTGAAACACGCTTCATAATCTCAGCCCAATAGAGCAGTATCAGACTCATATTCTGACTAGAATTATGAGTATGACAACGTCAGGCTACCATAGTCCTGCAATTTTCAAGCCGTCAGAGAGAACACCAAACAATCTGATTGGCCGCTGTGGGCGAAATTAGCTCTTCATTTGCATAGGATTAAACTTTCCCCAACTTTTTTCGCTGGCTTCGCCCAATTTGCTCGTCTACGTCACAATCACCTGCCACCAACATAAATTAAGGGGAAATAGAACTTCGCTTCTGTCCCGACGCTGGCATGTAACCGGGGTGTGAACTACAACAGCGCCTCCTGGGCTTCAATGCTCCTCACGTTAGAAACAGAATAATTTACCAACATCGGGCTGATACAAGCTGAAATAGAATGTATAATAGCACCCTCTTGTGGCTCTAGTCATGTAGTGCTCTTTCTGGAGAATGCGTTTCAGAGTTCAAACTCCTGGCCAGCGGGGGCAGTAGACCGCCTGTTTGTGTGCAGTTGCAAAAAAAACAAGGAAGCGTGCAAACCGGTGTTGATATGATTTGGAAAGGTAACGTAATTGAAGTATTTGGTCATGATCAGTGAAATTACCTTTTATTTAAAAGATACGTTAAGACTACAATATGTAAACATGCCACACACGTGTTATAGTAGAACATATGACAATGCCAACTGGCTAACTAGCCTAGAAAACTGACCAAAAAGGTAGCAAGCCAGCTAGCTAACTTCGCATTGCACTGAGATTGACATGGGTGCTAGTACTAGAGTTTTAAGTGTCGATCTGTAACATTGTTTAATTATTTCCCTCTTCCAAAGAAAGACGCACCGTTGACAGAATGATTTGTGCGTGCCATTGTTAATGTTCAGCCAGCGGTAGTAGGCAAATAATAGAAAACGTCAGCTGGCAGCTAATCAATGTAGATATGCGACATTTTGAGGCTAGCTTGTTGGTCGCATAGGCTTGTTTGATAAGTTGCCTGTCAGATGATGCCAGGTCTTGTTGCCTTGACATTGAAATTACTTGTGTAATTTCCGGAAGTTCAATTACATTCTGACCAAATGTGTTACATATTTGTTGAAATTCAGTGTGGGTAATCAGAATAGATAGATAGATAGATAGTGATCGATCCCGAAGGAAGATTAGGTTGTAATCTCACGTATTTGAGTGTACTGCTGTGACGCTACTACTTTTGTCTATCTGGAAATGATCTTGCCATTGTGTGAATGTATGCATGTGAGAGGTGTGTGTGTTTGACTCCTGTGGCGTCCCTAGACCAATAGAGCAGCTCCTCTCTTCGCCGGCCATGGATGAAGGGACGCTGCTGGCATCCATCCAGACATATAATGGCCAGCTGCAGCAGGTGGAGGCGGCTCTGGTTGCCGGGCTGGACCCCGAGCAGCAGGCCGACCTGCTCCAGCTGAAGAACGACCTGCAGGAGCTGCTGGAGCTGACCGAGGGCAGCCTCCTCAGCCTGAAGAAGAGCCAGCTATTAGCCAGCTTGGAGGCGGCTCTTACAGAGAGCCCACAGGGACACACAGAGCAGAGCCTTCTCCTGGCCAACAACCTGGGGACTGCTACGGGCAGCCAGCAGGGACATATAGAACGTGGCGAGCAGGACGGCGAGTGTTCCTCATTCTACTCTGAGTTGGTTGGACTGGGATCGGACAGCCACTCGTCTGTGCCTGCAAGGGAGGCGGAGACGGGTGAGAAAGATGATGGTGATGCTGATGAAGAGGAGGAGGAGGAGGACTATTTGAGCGGGAGTAAAGTACGAGCGCCATATCGCACCTCCTGGGGGACTCTGGAGTATCACAATGCCATGGTGGTGGGGGCGGAGCCTCCGGAGGAAGGGGAGGAGCGTGTGCGAGTGCTCTACCTTCAGCCCACCCACCGAGCTATGAAGCCCTGCCCCTTCTACCTGGAGGACAAGTGCCGTTTCCCAGACAACTGCAGGTAGGACCGCCCACCGGGCTTTCCAGTAATAGGAATGAGTTGTTGAATGACATCGTTCATTTAATAAGGAAATGCCACAGTGTTGCCACGGTGACGAGTCGGGTTTGACTGTGTTTGCCCCTCCCATAGGTTCTCCCATGGGGAGGCGGTGGGCGTGTCTGAGCTCAGGGACTTCCAGGAGGCGGACCTCAGCGAGCTGGGGGAGGGGTCATCCTGTCTCGCCCGTCACGAGGATGGGGTGTGGTATCCTGCCAAAATTACTGGTGAGAGAGAGAGAGAGTGAGTGTGAGTGAGTGAGTGAGTGAGTGTGAGTGAGTGTGAGTGTGAGTGAGTGCATGCGTTTGTGGGAGTGTGTGTTGACAGCTGGCCGTCTTTGACATGTGTTTCTGTGTGTGTGTTTCCAGAGTTGAAGGATGGTGTGTACACTGTGAAGTTTGATTCGCTGCTGCTAAAGAAGGCGGAGCTTGAAGCGGATGGTGTGATCCCACCCATGCGGACTGATGATCCTGTCTCCTCTGAATCTGATGACGACACAGACATGGCCTTTGCTAAAGGTTTGTGTGTGTGTGTGTGTGTGTGTGTGTGTGTGTGTGTGTGTGTGTGTGTGTATGTGTGTGTGTGAGTTGGAAAATCCTAGATGGAAATACCATCGCTGTATTTCTTTGGTTCCACTCTGAAGCTACATATGAAAGCGCAGGCCTGTGTTTACGTATATGAAGCTACATATGAAAGAGCAGGCCTGTGTTTATGGTGTATGAAGCTACATATCAAAGAGCAGGCCTGTGTTTACGTATATGAAGCTACATATGAAAGAGCAGGCCTGTGTTTACGTGTATGAAGCTACATATGAAAGAGCAGGCCTGTGTTTATGGTGTATGAAGCTACATATGAAAGAGCAGGCCTGTGTTTACGTGTATGAAGCTACATATGAAAGCGCAGGCCTGTGTTTACGTGTATGAAGCTACATATCAAAGAGCAGGCCTGTGTTTACGTATATGAAGCTACATATGAAAGAGCAGGCCTGTGTTTACGTGTATGAAGCTACATATGAAAGAGCAGGCCTGTGTTTATGGTGTATGAAGCTACATATGAAAGAGCAGGCCTGTGTTTATGGTGTAAGTTTGTATACAAAGTCAGACTACAGTGTAATGGTGAGTTTAAAAGCATGAAAACATTTGTAAACATTAAAAAGATGAATTTTTGCTCTTTAATGTTGTATGTAAAAGTGTGTGTGTTTGTTAACGTGTGTGTTTGTTTACGTGTGTGTGTGTGTGTGTGTGTGTAGTGGTGGACAGTGCAGAGGCTGGTTGGGCAGTGGTGGACGGTTCAGAGTTTGGCGGCTGGGAGGTTCACACACGAGGCATCGGCTCCAGACTGCTCATGAAGATGGGCTACGAGCAAGGCAAAGGTGAGCGTGTATGTGTGTCTGGGTGTATTCGTGTGTGTGTGTGTGTGCGCGAGAGAGTGAGTGAGTGACTGTTTGTGTGTGTGTGTGTGTGTGTGTGTGTGTGTGTGTGTGTGTGTGTGTGTGTTTGTGCGCCCACGTTATTGCCGCTATATGTGATTATTTGTGATTATTTGTGTGTGTGTGTGTGTGTGTGTGTGTGTGTGTGTAAGGTCTGGGTAAGTATCTGGAGGGCCGTGTGGAGCCGGTGCAGGCGCAGGTGGTTCCCAGGGGGGCGGCCGCTCTGGAGGGGTGTGGGGAGCTGACCCGCGCTCTGGCGGCCCGCCCCCGCATCACCAGGAAGGGGGCCCCCGGCCCCAAGAGGAGGCTGAAGAGGAGGGCCGGCAGCGGGGAGGGGAAGCCCAACGTCTTTGACTTCCTCAACGCCAAACTGGGTTCTGCCCAGGCCCGCCCCTCTGGCCCGGCCGCACCCGCAGCGCCGCGCGACGCCTACAGGGGGGGCCAGCGCGACAAGAGGGAGATGAACGTGCAGCTGTACCAGGCCACGGAGAGGGTCACGCAGACGGAGAAGGAGATCCAGCAGCTCAGGCACTCCCTCAACCGCAAAGTCGGCAGGTAAGACAGAGAGTGGAGAGCAGTGTGTGTGTCTGTGTGTGTGTGTATCCATCTGATGTGTGTGTGTGTGTTTATCCATCTGATGTTTGTGTGTGTGTGTATCCATCTGATGTGTGTGTGTGTGTGTGTGTGTATCTATCTATCTGATGTGTGTGTGTGTGTGTGTTTATCCATCTTGTGTGTATGTGTGTGTGTATCCATCTGATGTTTGTGTGTGTGTGTATCCATCTGATGTGTGTGTGTGTGTGTGTGTGTGTGTGTGTGTATTCATCTGATGTGTGTGTGTGTGTGTGTGTGTGTGTGTGTATCCATCTGATGTGTGTGTGTGTGTGTGTGTGTGTGTGTGTGTGTGTGTGTATCCATCTGATGTGTGTGTGTGTGTGTGTATCTATCTGGTGTGTGTGTGTGTGTGTGTGTGTGTGTGTGTGTGTGTATCCATCTGATGTGTGTGTGTGTGTGTGTGTGTATCCATCTGATGTGTGTGTGTGTGTGTGTTGTCAGGGATGCTGCAGTGGTCAGTCGTCTGGAGGAGAACTTGGCTGCGGCTCAGAAGCGACTCGTTCAGCAGAAAGCTCAGGAGCAGCTCCTCCAATCAAAGCGCAAGAGGGCCGACACACACAAGAACATGACCGAGTTCTGACCAATCGCAGCGCAAGAGAGCCGACACCCACAAGAACATGACCGAGTTCTGACCAATCACTACGCACGAGGGCTGACACACACTCGCACAACCGAATTCTGACCAGTCAGAGTGCAAGAGGGCCATCACACACACACACACACACACACACACACACACTCACACACAAGAGCGTGGCCAAGTTCTGACTGACCCTAACCCTTACCCTAACCCACAATGCACACACACAAGAACGTGATTTTGGACCAATCACAATTTTTGACCCCACACAAGAACATCACACATTTCTGACGGCACACAAGAACACGGCCCAGTTCTCAGCAACACTCAAAAGAACATGATTCAGTCCTAAACTACGTCACGCAGGAGAACCGAACCTCTCCTAACACGGTCGTTCAGTGTGGCACGTGCGGTCGCGGTCACAAGCAGTCTGTGCCTGGTCGAACAGAGAGTGTGTTTTCACACGGACTATAGAATGAATTGATTTGTAAGATTAGCTCTTGGAACTTTTTTTATGTTTTTGGATTAACCTTTTAGTTTCTTGGGAGAGTGAGCCGTTGACGTTTGTGTTCACACAGGTATTTCTCTTTGATTCTGAGAGCATATGTTTTACAGAATAAAACAGTAGACAAAGACAACATGAGAATCCCCCTTCAGCATGGTCCTTGGCCTGACTAACACACCCTGAGATGAAACGACACCAGATCAGGGCCTGATCCTCTCCAGTCAGCTGCCTTGAAAGGGTCGAGTACTAGAGACTAGAGTATGCTCTAACTCCTAGCGCTGCCTCTTGAAAGAGTCGAGTACTAGAGGCTAGAGTATGCTCTAACTCCTAGTAAGAGTCGAGAACTAGAGGCTAGAGTATGCTCTAACTCCTAGTAAGAGTCGAGAACTAGAGGCTAGCTAGAGTATGCTCTAACTCAGCTGCCTCTTGAAAGAGTTGAGTACTAGAGACTAGAGTATGCTCTAACTCCTAGTAAGAGACGAATACTAGAGACTAAAGTATGCTCTAACTCCTAGTAAGAGACGAATACTAGAGACTAAAGTATGCTCTAACTCCTAGTAAGAGACGAGTACTAAAGACTAGAGTATGCTCTAACTCCTAGCGCTGCTTTGCAGGGCTTCTCACTGACCTCCTCATCAACTCCTCTGTTGTAGACAGATAGTGTCAACCTCTGATTCACTCTGATTCACATGATGGGGATTTGCATTTGTTGTGTGTCTATATTTACATGGTGGGAGTGGGATTTCGATCACTTACCTGAGATTTTCCGTTTTATATTTTATTTTTCAAAATAAAAATGTCTCAACGTCAGTAAAACTGCCAAAAAAAAGTGTAATGTCAAATTGATATTGCAGTACATTTTAGAGAATGTTTTAATGGTCCATGGAGCACCCCGAGAGTTGCAGGCAGTAACGGATGGATATAGAAGCCTTTTAACGCTAATTGCCTGCTCCAAAACTCCATGTAAGTGCTTGGGAGGAGAACAAGCTGTAGACGCGGGATTTCGACCCTTTCAAGGTATTGGTCCTTTTTAAGAGAGAGGGTAAGGTAAGTCCCTCTTTCAATTTAATATTTGGGGATAGCCACAGTACAGTTTAGCCAGAAATGTTCAGCAACATTGTGCCGTTGTATCAAGCAGACAAAACGGCAACAATAATGAATGAATAATGAGAAAACGACTGCGCGTGGGCTAAGGGATTTAAGGAAGGTTGTCCACACACTCGCGCGGTAGATGTGTAACCTCTGTAACATACACAGTTTGTTTCACGTCAGAGAGTGCATCGTGCTAACACGTACATTTTTTAGGTTGCACAACTTGATTGGGCATAAAGGGGAGTTGCGTTGGCCGGGAATCGAACCCGGGTCAACTGCTTGGAAGGCAGCTATGCTCACCACTATACCACCAACGCAATGAACTTTTGGAAATAGAGTGCATATTTGTTGGGTTTAAAATATATATTTTGAACGTTTGAAATGTTGACGCTGAATTTGTATTTCCTGTTTTTTTTAAATATTTTCTTTAATTCTGATCTTCAGCAGGTAATAGGCGACACGACCACTAAGATCCAAGTATAGGGAGAATATGAAAACATAAATAAACAATGTCTGAAAAGGTGTCTTGCGTCAAATAATATCTTAAAGCAACAATAAGGAGTTCTGTTCCAAAACTAGCAGACTAACTACCTAAAAGACATGCAAAAACGTGCCAACGTGGATATATGGTCCTTTATTAAACGGCTCAGAATGTTCCAAAAAGTTCCGTTGATTTGAATAGGCCACCCCAACATCCGTGGTCTGATATTTCTTCATATTGACCGCTGCGAAACACTTAATGACCGTTGTAATTGGCAATGGGATTTGTGCTTCTAATTCACATCTTTCATATCCATTCATGATCCATTTTAACCTATGTGTAAAGACACTCCCAACTGCGAAGACGTCAAACACAATGAGCTGATGTGACCATGATTTCATAAATCAAACACCGCCACCGCCACCGCTGCCAGAGCAAGACAGGCAGCTTGGCAAAAAAATGCCGATAAGCTAAATGCGTAAGTTTTGGGGAAATGTATAGGCTCATCTTAAGTGCCTTATTACCCCAATCAATCAGATCACATTTCTTTAAATGTGCCTGCTGGCAGTAGGCTTAATGGAAATTAATCATCGAATGAGATCTTGCTAGCGAAAATAATGATCTCAACTCTTTCAGAATAAGTAGATAAAAACAAGGCCAAAGAGTATCTAATTGATACGAATTCATAGACACTTATGAGGATATATGTACTGAAAGCGCTTATATATCACGTACTATGTGTATATGCATGTACTGTATGTGTAGATGACCATATAGAAGTAGGAGTTTGAATAT
>NC_045155.1:26641943-26659443 GCF_900700415.2 Clupea harengus
GAGAAATAAATAGTGCCAGATAAAATGAATAAAATGCTTTGGTAAAAAGCATTTAAGCTGCATTTAAGTTGCCTTTTGAATGTGTCTAGCGTGTTTGCTTCCCTAATATTAATGGGTAATGTGTTCCATAATTTTGGGGCGTAGTTGACAAAGGCCGCATCACCCATCTTCTTATGACTGCTTCTGGTGACCTGTAATAGACCTGTATCTGATGATCGCAGTGTTCTAGCTGATGTGTAGTTAGTAAGAGAGTTAGCAATGTAGCTAGGTCCTTGTCCATTTGGAGCTTTGTATGTGAGGAGGAGGACCTTTGCTACAGTTACAATTTCAAACGAACTAACATTTTTTGCATTTTCTCATGTTGTAGCGAAACAATCACTTCAAATCTTAGAGTTGATACTTCAATGAGAGTCAGAAGACCGAATGCGATGAACTGAAGTTTATTCAATCTTGCAGACTTTTCATTCAATAGGAGAGGTGGTCCATGGAGCAGCTCAGTCAAAAAAACAGTGCCCCAAATTTTTAAATGGTATATTTCCTCACTACGCTTTTTCAATCGAAAACCTTAAACTTATCCAAGTTGAACTAATCGAAAACGCAAAACTAATTGCGAAGCACCTTTCAAGATGATGACTTATAATGAGCAGCTATGTCCTTATCAGTAGTTTCACCCCTGATGTCAGGGCTCTGTCTTGGGAACTTCTGCCTCCTCTTTGATGAATTCCACATCCCCTATGCATAAACCCCTTAATTTATATTTGGCTGTCTCTGAAAGCCGGCACCTGTAGAAACTGTGTGGTCATGGTTTTAGAAAACAGGCCTCTCTGCCTGGTATTACCTTCCTCTCTGCACATAGGCCTCTCTACCTGGCATTACATGACACTTGTTCTTGCAAAACTGCTCCGTGTTCACCACACCACTGTATTACAATTTACAACCATGATTTTTTTCCTCACTCACTAAAAGGCCGGAAACAATCTAATTATACGGACAGTAAACAAGAGTGGCCAATTAAATATATTGAGCTTTGAAAACTAGGAATTTAAGTCTTACCGTTTTCTCTCAGGTCAAATCCAGCATCGACAGGTTCTCCAACTGCTTTCCGGCACGTTTGGCACGTTTCCCACCCGCTGCCCGTAGAATGGCGAAATTGACAATTTGCAACCACAGAGTTTTTGTCTCCCTGCTGCCTTTTGTGCCTTCCCTAAAAGACTCTCAACACGATTACCCTTTGGTGAAGCGGAGAGTGTAGTCACCCCACCCGGACTTGAACCCAAGTCTACAGGGTGCTAAACCTGCACTCTGACTGCAACACCAAAGAGTCAGGCTCGATGGCATGGCAGTCAGAGCACATACTGATTTGTAGTGACGGCACTCCGTCACACTGCCCTCCTCTTCGGGAAGCGCACCCTTGCGCTTCACGCAGGAATTCACCAACCATACTTCTCCTATCCCAGGGCGCCCCACATACAGGCTTCACCCATCTATGGGGTCCCTCACACAGTGGTCAACCTACCTCGGGTCCCTCATACGGTTTTACGGGCACGCCTCCGATGACCTCACGGCAAGCCATCTCACTTCTGACACCATTTGTGTCTGTGTGTGTACGTGTGCAGGTGCATGTGTGTGCAGGTGTGTGTGTGTGTGTGTGTGTGTGTGTGAGAGAGATTGGAGAACGAAGTTCCTTCATTTCCTTACTATCTTCCTCAACCCCTTCCTCATCCTCAAAGTCCTTCTTCAAGGACACCCAAAAGCGCTGTTGCTCGGGCAGCATGCCACTCTCTGTAGGACACTTGCTTATGTTGGACGCAATACGTTGACACGTCATGCGACAAACAAATCTAAATACAAATCTGAATCTGAATACATTTTTTTTTCAATCATTAGCCTTATGTGTGTGTGTATGTGTGTGTGTCATAGGACTACTCGGAGATGGTTTATTCTTAAGGTGTCTATGACAGGAGCACAGACCCTCCTGTGTGTATGGACACGACCGCTACAGCCGCTGCTTTCGTGTACTATTTATTCCAGTCCGCTTGGTGGCAGTATACTCATAAAAGCCACTCTTCTCATACATTTCCACTGCAGCGTTCCACCCAGACAGATAATCGTCACATGACGAAAAGTCAAAACAGCCAGGCGCGTTATCATGTCCCGACAACAGAAAACAACGAAATTGGTCAAAATAAGAAGCGCCAACGAGCCTAGAAAGTTTGGGGTAGGCGCGACAACCCTCAGCGAACTCGTTGAAAAGTCTTGCCAGCTACTTAAGGTACCGTCCCGTCAGCCTTTGTCTGTTTAGCGCCTGTCGTTTATGCTGTTTTGCATGTCGGGCGCCCCGTTGGTTACTGTCTGCTGATGAGAACGAACTTTTCAGCCAATCAAGTTACACGATTTCTATTTACGTTGCATAACTGTACTCAGTATGTTCATTTCCTTCGCTTTCTTCTCAGATTCCTCCCTGTGGCTCACGTGTATGCTTGTACGAGGATGGAACTGAACTGACAGAGGTTTATTTTCGTTCTCTAGCAGTCAATGCGGAACTAGTGCTGGTGGGCAAAGGACAACACTGGAATGGATGTGGGTTGGCCTAAGCACTGGGATGCACTTTAATGTCATTTTGTCTCCATACATGTTGCATTTAAGTGAATTTGGTTTGTCAGTTTCTTTACGTGAATCTTTACTCCCTTGTACGTCGCTTTGGACAAAAGCGTCTGATAAATGACAATGCAAATGTAATGTAAATTAATCTATAGACAGATCACACTGGCACAGTAGACTACTTTCGTTTTCATCCGCTCCTCCCTCCATACTTCTGTCTTGTTTCCCCCTATTTGCTGAAAAATAAAATGCACGTATATTTTGTTTTGACATATTTTCTCTAGTTCTCAGTGACATTCAGCGTCTGTTGGGCCTGGACAGATACTCCGCTCAGCTGATTGATGAAGCCAAGGACTTCCTCTCAGACGAGCTCTCCGCCAAACATCGCAAAATACTCGGCGATCTGCTCTTCAACCTGAAGGACCGATCAGAGATAGAGGACAGGGCGGAGGATGAGGACTGGTTCCAGGGTAATTACGTTTCTGAATGGGGCTCAAAAGAGGCGTGGTTGTGGTCTTTAGTAATGACACCTCACTACTACACTCAGGATGTGCGGTTGCACGCACACAACAGCCCAGACTGTAGAGGGGATAATTAAGGTGAATGTAGTATCTGTGCCAACATACCATACTGTTCAGTATCTGTGCCAACATACCATACTGTTCAGTATCTATGCCAACGTTCCATACTGTTCAGTATCTATGCCAACATTCCATACGGTTCAGTATCTATGTCAACGTTCTATACTGTTCAGTATCTATGCCAACATTCTATACTGTTCAGTATCTATGCCAACAGAGACTTCCAATCCATACTGTTCATCGGGACACGATATTTAAAGTTCTTCCAGTTATTTCAGTGTCAAAACGTACCCACCTTCACTGTGTTTTATAAGATATGACTGTTGTTGTTAAATGAACTAGATGGCTACCTCTAGCTTTGTTTCTATCATAAATAAGACATTAGGAGAAGGAACATAGTATGGAAGAAGTTTACATAGCATGTGTTTAAATTTAGTCTCAGCTGTCAAATCATTGCAGGTGTTGATGCCAGGTTTAAGACTAAATCTGCCTACATGAAGTACAACTGTGAGAACAGGGTCCGAGGATATCTGAAGGAGGTACATATTTCTATGTTTACTGTTATGCATTTCGAAGATGCTTTTATCCAAATGTTATGTCTCGAAATTGGAAACATTACCGACAGTGAAACTAATCTATACACTTGATCTGTATTTGAGCACCCTGTGAAACTAATCTATACACTTGATCTGTATTTGAGCACCCTGTGAAACTGTCAGTGTGAAATTGGTGTCCTTTGGTCCTTAAAATTATTTAAACAAAATAGAATTAAATAATATATCATGAACCTTTGCTTAAAACCTGTTTTAAGGTGTCTTCTTTGATAGGTAGTGATAATTACACTGGCTAGAAAAAGCAATCGGCATTAAAACATGACATTGGCTGTGGATAAAAAACCTCTGGGAGGGTGGTCTTAACACTTAACACTGTGTTTTTTCCACAAGCTCATTAAAAGGCGAAACTAACGGCTGCACTGGCACAACTAACACGTTCCCTGCTCTGTCTCTGTCTGCAGGTTGATGGATACTTGCGGAGCGTTTCGAGCGCCAGGCATCAGGCTCAGTATAAGAAAGTCCAGGACAGGATGACGGCCAAGCTGAAGTCGGCGGGCTACAACGGCTGCTACTTCAGCAGGACTGCCAAGGCTGCGGGTCGCTTGTGCTCCACGGAGGGCTGGTTCTCCTGCCAGGTATGGGGCTTTGGAGTTCTGTGGCATACTTCATCACCAAGGGTCACCAGCATCACAACATTAACGAGTACATTTCATTTAAAGAAAAATAACATTCATTATTAAATAAGATAAATATAGTGACATGTATAAATGATTTAGGCAAAATGTAAGTGCACTTCAATGCAGCAGACCCAGACCACCAAACAGGCATGGTAGATGAACTTCTTCAGGAGAGCAGAGCTGTTCAGCCTGTCTTCCGTCCACTGCAACTAATATGATCAAACACCACCTTTTAACTTTAGGGTCTCAATGAAGGGCTGGCTGTTGACTGGGCCAACCTAAACATTCTGAAGAACATTACACATCTGGAGAACATTACACATCTGGAGAACATTACACATGTGGTGTTTTTTGCTTCTGTGTTTGAAGGGAGCTTATGATGAAGAGGAGTGTGATATGCTGCATTCCATCAATCCCTATGGCAACCGTGAGAGCAGGATTCTGTTCAGCACTTGGAACTTGGACCACAGGTGAGGTTCCTAGAGTATATGTGTGGTTCCTAGACCACAGGTGTGGTTCCTGGAGTCTCCTCGAATCTGATGGGTATAGGTGGTGAATACTCAGGACCGGTGGAGGGTTGTGATGGAGCAATCTGGTGATACATTTCTCCTAAACGTTTACTTGCAGTTAAAGGCACAGTGTATAGTTTTTAGTGGCATTTATTAGTAGAGATGTAGTATAGTATTCATAATTATGTTTTCATTAGTGTATAATCACCTGTGTTTTCGTTAGTTTAGAATGAGCCCTTCGTATCTATATAGGGAGCAGACTCTCTTCCACAGAGACCTCTATGTTGCACTGCCACACTTCTGCAGTATCCCAGAACGGACAAACCAAATCACTGGCTCTTTATGCCTTGTTATGGCATTTGACAGCCACTGTAGGCACTCGCACATGCTTGTAAAGAGAAGGATATTCAGCTTGTTGAAATTGAGCAACCTCACCACTAGACTACACACTACACAACTACACACCGTCCCTTTAAAGCAGCATGAAATAGGCTGATCATTCACAGGAGTTTAGGCCCCTGCTCCCAGCCCCTTGTTTTTAATTATGCAGTGGGTGGAGTTAGGCTCAGACCTGGGGGTGAAGTTACACTTTAATTTGAAGATGACACCAGTACTAGTTGCTTATAAAAAAAAAACATGCTTCAAGAAGTGGCAAATTGTTGCATACTGTCTCTAAGTTAATTTCAAGTAAAGTTCAGACAAAGTTTCCTCTTTCTGACCTGTTAGTACCTTTTTAATGATGTGAATTCCCAAAGCAGAGTTTAGCAGCTTTTCAAATAGTGTCCCAGTCTGGATACGATATCAGGCCACATCACAGTTGTACCATAGATATGATCTCAGACCACATCACAGTTGTACCATAGATATGATACACACTGATGGTTCTTCTACCAATTTGTGTTACAGAAATTCAATTCAAGAATTCAAAAATGAGACCACAAATTCTTACACAACCATCAGTGTATATCACATGTTTCCTGTAACTGAGGTTGCCATAGCGATTACTCAAGAGCCAAACCCTGCTATCCAATCAGAGCCCGTGTTTGGCTGAAGGAATCCCATCCAGAGCCTACTGCTTGCTCCACTTCCTCTTCTGAGAGGAGAGTAAAGTCCGGCCATAGGCATCTGCTGGCGGGCGCTTATACACTGTAATCCCCCCAGAGTGGCACAATCAGTGCCAGAGTGGCACAATCAGTGCCAGGGAAGAAGTCAGAGAAACGAACCACTTACACATGACCCAGAGAAACGTGTCTGAAAGGAGACAGGAAACAGCTGAATGTGGGGTGCTAAAGCATCGCTGTGCTAAAACACTTAAAACAGAATACGCTGGAAATGTGGGATTGCGTTCAGATTGCGTTCATGAAACTAGAAGCAAGCTATTCAAAATGGAGTAGCACTACTGAGGCTGGAGGGTGGAGTGTGTTCACTGTTTTGACTGTGTGTGGGACGGTTTAAACAGAAACTGAGAAACGGTTTAACTTTGGCAGGATTGAGAAGAAGAGGAGCGTCCTCCCCGCCCTGGTGGAGGCGCTGCAGAGCCGGAAGAGCAGCCACGTCAATGTGGACTACTTCTACAGACTGCTCTTCACCGTGGACAACCTCAAACTGGTGCACATCGTGTGTCACAAGAAGGGCAGCCATGACCTGGCGTGTGACAGACGCAAGATTTACAAACCGGTGAAGAGAGTGAGGAAATGAGAAGAACGGGTGGGAGACTCTCTGGGGCATCTCTGAGGGTGGGGGGGTCATAGACATATATAGATATATGTCTATGGTGGGGGTCGTCTCTGAGGAGGGGGGGGGGGGGTCGACATGCACTGGTGCATTTTATAACTGAAGACTCCAAAGGCAGCTCCATCACACTTAGCAGCTCTGTTGTTTGTCCAATTTTTTTTAATTCAAAGTTGAAAAAATATTTTTGTAACTGATTAAATCATTTATATTCCACCATTTCCACGCCAAAACATTTAATGTGAAAACATGTTGGAGGTTTTTTTTAAGAGTTAGTGGTGCATACACAACTTCATATGCAGATATTTTGAGTTCTTCTTTGTTTTTATTCTTCTTTTGTTTTATTCTGTTCTGGAACATTCTGCCGTTGAGAGATAAGACAAATGTTTCCCCTCCCTTC
The DNA here is from genome assembly GCF_900700415.2 of Clupea harengus. Classification (NCBI taxonomy): domain Eukaryota; kingdom Metazoa; phylum Chordata; class Actinopteri; order Clupeiformes; family Clupeidae; genus Clupea; species Clupea harengus. Next base: position 26,648,997 of record NC_045155.1, read on the forward strand.
CTGGGTCGAGATTTCTGTCTTCAACTCTCGGAAAACAAGATGTCCTTGAGAAACTCTCCACCCAGGTGCTGTTTTATACCAACAGGACTCCCTGTGTGTGTGTTCTTACTCAGGGTTTAACTCTACCCAAGAGCTGGGTCCTCACTGTGTGTGTGTGCTTACTCAGGGTTTAACTCTACCCAAGAGCTGGGTCCTCCCTGTATGTGTGTGCTTACTCAGGGTTTAACTCTACCCAAGAGCTGGGTCCTCCCTGTATGTGTTCTTACTCAGGGTTTAACTCTGCCCAAGAGCTGGGTCCTCCCTGTATGTGTGTGCTTACTCAGGGTTTAACTCTACCCAAGAGCTGGGTCCTCCCTGTATGTGTGTGCTTACTCAGGGTTTAACTCTACCCAAGAGCTGGGTCCTCCCTGTATGTGTTCTTACTCCATAAACAAGCCATCTTGCATCCCTCTTTGTTGGTCTGAGATTTCTGGGACACTTCCGTCGAGCAGCTTGGAGGCACACGGGTGGCCAAACAGGCCCAGGCACGCTCATCAGCGGAGTGCTTATCATCATCATCATCATCATCATCATCATCATAGGGCTGGAGCTAGCAGTTTCAGGGCCGTTTCAGGGCCGTGTCGTGGCAGTATTACTTTGGCCCTGTGCATGGCCTAGTTAAGACTTCGACCCTCCAAAAGAAGACAGACGTAACAGCTTAGGGGGGCGGGGGGGGGACATAGCAGAAATAACAGTTTGGGGGGTGGGCATAGCAGTAGTAATGATTTAGGGGCAGAGGGGTTTAGCAGGAGTAACAGTTTTAGGAGGAGGGGGGGGGGGGCATTAACAGAGATAACAGTTTAAGGGGGACATTAGCAGAAATAACAGTTGGGGGGGGGGGGCATAGCAGAAATAACGGTTTTATCCATCTTGCTCACTGTTTTAGTGGGCCCTCTCCTTCTATAGAGGTTCTAAGGTTCTATAGAACAGTCACCAAACTTTATCCCCCTGATAACAGCCCCACCAAACACATTTACACACACATTGCATAGACGCGCAGGAGAACCCAGTTTATCCAATTTGGTTTCTATATTCTCTGTAATTTCATCTTTTCTAGAAAAGTATGTCTGGGGACAGGGACAGCAGGGACCGGGACGGAGCAGTGTGAAAAAAGCATCCGTGTTCCTGCCAACAGCTGTGTCAAAAACTGCAACAAACAAAGGCTTTGCGCAAGTAAAACTTAAAAATGGTTTATTATTTTTTTTTACTTGTGGATGGATTAACCAAGCATTGCAGCATATAAACGATTATGTTATGGTGGCAATCTTGCACATTTCACATTAAACAACTATGCTGCATGTTTTGAACCAAGGCCTCTGGTTGACAAGAAATAGCACTTTCAAAATGTACACAGATTTCATAGAAAAATAAACATTTGCACAGCCATATATATCTAGCAACTAGAAATATTAGTGCATGTCTTATATACAATAAAATGTACTTAAAAGTCAGGGATACTATACAATAGTTAAAAGCACTGCAACATCATCTTTCAAAATTAGAAAATGATCAAATAAAAAATACAAATAAAACATGCATTGGATTAGCTGCTCGTCTTTCTTGGCATTACACAACTTGCCACACTTTTTTCAATGAGGTCAAATGAGGTGTTCGGGAGAATTGCATTGTTTCCCAAATAACAAACATTATAAATCATCTGAGTCCTTCTAGAAAAATACCTCCAACGCTTAAGACACCAGATGAACGAAGGCGGTGCTTTTTGTTTATATTATTAAAGTGTTATGTTGGGGGTCTCCTTTGACAGAGAGAGGGAGAGAGATGGGGAGTGGGCTCGAGAAACAACCCCAAACCCTTGTCCTCATGGGGACGCTACCGCAGTGCTATATGGCTCTCAGGAGGGCTCTTTTAAGTCGCATTTGGTCTGAACGGGTATGTAAATATTATCTGTTATAAATATTTAAAAATAACTATATGAACAGCTTATGTTACCATTTGGACGATCAGTTGAATTGCAACACAATTCCTTCTTGTTTTCCGAGGCTGATTAAAGGTTTAAGTGCAGATTACACACACAACTTGGCAAAGTGTCCTCTAGCTGGTTTAGAAATAACTGGGTTTGAGCTGAAGATCATGGCACGAGAGAGAGATCCATCAAACATGAGTGGTTTTTGGCACGCGCACGCCATGCTCGGCAGCTGGACCGTGGCTGTAGCTGTCAGTCGAGAGTTCCACCCACGTGCTGTGCTGGTAGTAAATATATTTATGATTGAAACTCCAGATATGCGGTGTTAATTCCAAGCACGGGTATGTCGTGTCAAACGAACCGGTGCCATCAACTCCAGCTCAGTATCCTCCAGTTTGTGTTAATGTGGTTCGTCTTCCTCGCCTTCTTCTTTGGCGTAGTAGTGCCGCCGTCTGTGCTCTCCTCTGCCGACCGCCTCTGTTGAGCTGGGCCGCTCGGGATAATCCTGAAAATAAATAAATAAAAAGTAGGCTTCACCGACTGGCTTTACGCATTAAAAGAACTGGATTAGTCGGTTAAGGCCCCTCTGTGTACAGAGCATAACGACAGTCGACAAACTTCCATTTAACCCTCCTATTATGTTCAAATTTTACCCACATCTATTATGCTTGGGGTCAATTTGACCCCAGCAATTTAAACCTCCAAAAAATGATTATAATATTTTTTTTTACTCATGTTTATGTGTCAGGTACTTTAGGTTTGTTTGTTGACTACCTAAATAGCCCTTAAAAATAAAACAATACCCCCACCCACCCCCCTTATACATCCAGAATACATGTTACGCTACTATGGAGAAATATGCAGATCACCATCAAATCTCACTGATTGACTTAAAATTGGAAAGAGATATCCTTCTGGTGTTTTATGGCTTCATATTATTTCTAAGTACATATTGTTGTTATCTATAACATATGGAATAGAAAACTATTTATGTAATCAAGAATAGTAACAATGTGATAAAAAAAGTTTATATTTCTTATATATTTTATACAATTAAAACAGCCTGGGGTCAAATTGACCCCAAACAACACCTATGCGTAAAGCATGTGTACAGGACATTGAAAACATATCATCATGTTAATTTTGTGTTTACCCAGTTCTCCCCATTAGATTAGGAAAAGTCATTAAATATGAAGCAAAAAAAACTATGCCAATCATTTATTTAGAGACGTTAAACATTGAAAAGGGTCAAATTTACCCCAAACATAATAGGAGGGTTAATTAGAAACAGTAAATGGGTGTAAGGTCAATCAGATTACGTTTGCACCAGTGCGTTTGCGGTCGTGCCGGCGCTGCGGGAAAGCCGCTCGACAGGTCCCTCTATGCGCCGAACACAATGGCGGCATGAAAATCTGCCGCTTGACCTGATTCATTAGTCATGCGAAAACAGCTGTTATTCGCTGTCACAGTCCCGAGTGCCCGAGTACACACACGGGTTTTTTTGTGTGCATAATTTTAGGATTTCTGAAATTCTACTAGTAGAATTTTTAACTGCGTAGCCTACATATTTAGCTTCTTAAAGTGGACTGTGTTCAGTAAGCGTGTAGAGTTGCAATAGGGCCAAGTTACGTTTGAGAAACCATGTAGCGAGGGTGAAAATGAGCCCTTACCGGCAGATGGTCCAGATTGCCAAAGAACTGTCCGACTGGATAGATTTCATTGCTGTCCTCATCCATTATAATAGCGGGGTTTTCGTGAGTGGAGGACACGCACTCCTCCATCCTTTCCGTGGAGACCTTAGTCCTGCTTCGCGGAGGGGATCCCAGAGTCTTCGCTGTGTTTTCTTTGCCTCGTAATACCATTCCTCCGGATGGACTATTCCCCGTCTTTTTCCGACCCCGTGTTTTTGTAGTAATGGCTGTGGATGCTGTCGGGCATTCTTCTCCGTCGCTGCGAACGTTGAGGCTCGTTCTGGAGCACCGACTCGCTTCGCCGCTGTTGACTGCCATGAGTATTTTCCCGTGGCAGGTCTCGCTTCTCAGTCTCCCAACCAGTAGCTGAAACCGTCCCCTCTCTACTAGCCGCTAGAAAAAGAAAACATCGTAATTCATAGAGATTCTGGTGTGACAGAAATAATGCTAAGTTACGTTTAAGCACCGCACCGTCGTACAATTGTTGTCCCCTCCGAACGGAAACTGCTTAGGGGTGGGGGTTGGTTGTGTACTCTGGCTTTGACACTGACCTTACTTGAACTTTGTTTGACTCCTAGCTAAATTTAAAGTGACAGTACATCCATTCGACTGTTCATCAAAACAAAACTCCTATAACGATTGCAACGGAAACGCGGTGCCTCGGAATCACTGTGATCACAGTTCATGATTCCAAAATTATTCCTAAAGAATTCACTGACAATCAGCTAAATATTAGCCAATAGTTAGGCGTAGCCATATACCGTATGCTAGGGCAGCACAACACGCAATTCGTTACTGTACAAGTGATTAGATTAAACAAAAGCATCTTCCTACCTCACAGTAGTAATAATAATGTAACTTTATGGACAATACAATGAAGTCTTGTAGAAAGCTGAAGTATTCAACTGAATGTTTTGACAACATAGGCCTACAAAATCTTCGTTCTTGCTTTGTCTGCGTGATGTTTAACAACTTTCGCACGCTAAGTGATGTTTGTCTTCTAAATACACGTTACTAGTCTATTACACCCTTTAAGCCAACATTAGTTTGCATCGGCTTGTGTTAGTTACACAGATAGGATAAAACCAACTTTGCTAACCTGTTTACGATTCATTCCTCTTTGGTCAAACGTTCTTGTTTGGGCGTCGAGCCTCGAGTTTAACTCTGCCAGCCGGGTACGTTCTAGTTAGGTTTGGGGCTGAGCTCTTTGGAAGTACAGCCCCCTCGTCCCACCTGCTTCGGTTTACTGGCAGTCAGTGCGTCACAGCACAGGGGCATGGTTTGAGCCTGCTGGTCACATGGCAGCCGGGTTGTTAGTCACCGCTCTTAACCAGGAAAATTTGGTTACGTTATAAATTCTTAATGTTCTAATAACTCCGGGTGTAATTAAGAGAGGCCCAGCCATTAGACAATTTTCCCGTCACGTCATGTGATCCCACAAAATAACAAGAAACCGGCAAATTGACATCACGTAGAACTAGCGAAAACTTTGAAAAGTTTTGCCAGTCCGAACACAAACCAAGGATTAGGCTACTTGTGGTTGTTAGGCCTATATTAGCGCTGGTTAGGCATGGCAAGGCAATTGAGAAAAGCGCGCTTGTGCTAGTCTAAACTAATGTAGCTGTTTTTTTTATGTACAAAATATGTATTCATAGAAAAAAATATACATGAAATGATTTCAGGAACTAGTAAATCACGGGCTTGTGGCAGTAGCCTACGTCTGCTTTACGGACTTGCAGGATTACCTTCTCTTCCAAACAATTGATCTGTTGCGTTTTTAAGTTCTGTTAAATACGGTAGGGCCTACATGCCTACAATGTGTATTCGTACTAGTTTACCTCACGTTTCATTACTGTGCGCACGGGGCGGTAGTTTCCACTTCACCAGTGGCTGTTACGCTTCACGAGGCCACACAGTGGCGCTCTATCCACGTAAAACGGCCTAGTTTCATACATTACAATGAATATGGATCGATTCAATATTAGGCCTACTTAATGTTGCAAAACAGTGAACAGAGCTAGAGCTAACGACTGAGCTTATAAAATTAGTTTCGGGACAGATGAATACGGATAGTCTGTCTGTGACATGGCTAAGCAGGACTTTTCCAAGTGCCCAAATTGTGTGTGTGTGTCTTGTGTTCGAGTTGTATTGCGCAAATGAGCTAATACGACGCGAGGTTATGATTGAGGTAAAGACATAGCAAGTGTTCAGACACAGCAAGAACAGTCGTTGCTCATACTGTGCATAGTCGGCGTTTAATCACTCCATGTGCCACCTCCTTAAATTAATTATAAGAATGCTATTGGGTATCTGGTCAAACCCTTAGGGACACGTAGATGCAGCAAGCACATCTGTGGCTTGAAATAAGAAACCTGGGTTGCAGATAGGTGTCGTGGGGTGGGTCGAGTTCAGGCGGGGGAAAGGGGCAGGAAGGACAAGAGAGACATTCTTTCGTGAAGGACAGATGAAAAGAGCAGTGAAATATAGAAACCAACTGCGAAGTGTCGGCGCTGACATCTCCACCAACGGACAATAAATGAAGATCAACTCTATCCATGGAGTGGGGAGCGCGCGCCTTCCAGCCTAGCCTGTGTGCGGGAGATGTCCAGAGCGTGCGTTCAGAGAGAGAATGCATCTCGCCTCGACAGTATGTCTAACGGAGGAACGCCGCCTGTTGCTGTCGCCGAGACACGAAATATGAATTCAACGTGTGGATATGAATCTTGAATGGAAAGTTTTCAGTCCATCCGAAAGGGTTTTACACCCTGTTTGAGGCGCGCACTAGTGATGGATTATTTTTTCAGGCGAAATAGAGTTTTTAAGACTCTCCTAACTTTAACCCTCATTTTTGCCACTCTGCTGATGATACAAATATTCAAGGTTCTTGAAAGCAACATGAAGGAAATAAGTTTGGACGTTAAAAGCAGTTGGTGCGGACCCGAGTGTCAGTTATTTAAGGGAAAATCCTCCAACAAGTCTCCCGCTGGTAATTACTCTCCGCCGGCTCAGGTCGAGGACTCGGATGCAGCTCGTTTTATCGTTACTAAGCCCAGCCTGGCATCTTGGGACGTGGATGTGATCAACTGTACAGAAGATCCTTCCGTGCGGAATAAAGATTGGTTTCGACGACTGGACCCGAGGTTTCATCAGTTTGTGCTTCACAGGCATTGCCGATATTTTCCCATGCTGATTGACCACCCGGAGAAGTGCCGAAGTGGAGACGTGGATCTACTTATTGTGGTAAAGTCAGTTATCGAGCAGCACGACAGGCGAGAGGCCGTGCGTAAGACCTGGGGTAACGAACAGGTAATCGATAACATGAGAATCAAAACTTTGTTTCTCTTAGGCAGCCCATCAACTGGTAAGGATGCGAAAAACTTGCAGAAGCTGTTGGAATATGAGGATAAGATATATGGAGACATTTTACAGTGGGATTTTATGGACACCTTTTTTAACCTCACACTAAAAGAGGTGAATTTTCTTAAATGGTTCCACATTCACTGTTCCAAGGTTCAATTTATCTTCAAAGGGGATGACGACGTTTTTGTGCAAACACAGAACTTGGTGGAACTTATCGGTTTTAAGATAGAGGAGAGCAAAGCTGAGAACCTATTTGTAGGGGACACAATTGCTAAAGCCATACCCATCCGAAACCGCCAAAGCAAATATTATATCCCCAAAGAACTATTTGATAAACCCTACCCGCCATACGTGGGGGGAGGAGGGTTTCTTATGTCAGCGCAGTTGGCCCGAAGACTGTTTGTGATCTCCGAGGGCCAGGAGCTATACCCCATAGACGACGTGTTTCTCGGTATGTGTTTACAAAAGCTGCACCTTGCGCCGGAGATGCACCCAGGCTTCAGGACTTTCGGGATTATGAAGCACAGAAAGAACAGTCCCATGAACAGCGAGCCCTGCTTCTTCAAGCACCTCATCGTCATCCACAAACTCACACCACAGGAGCTGCTCAGAATGTGGGATATAGTGAATAACGATAACCTCATATGCGCCAAAAGGAATATCTTGTGGCTGCGTTGGTGAGCTGAAGGGACTATATTACCCGGACAAGGTCACTTTTGAATGACCGAGAAACACGTAACCAACCAGTGCGTATCCTGGACACCACCTTGTCAGAACTATGTCGCACTTAAGAGCACAAATCATTCACTGTTCATCACAGAGCTGGCCTTCTGTAGTCAATACAGTTATTAGATAAGCGATCTCCTGGATCAATGCCACTGGAAGTTTTGTTAGAAAGAAAGCTCAATGTTTAAAACTATGAAAATCAAACACAACTGTGATAAATGTTTTATGATGAAGCATTTTCTCTGAACACACACACACACACACGGCTATGATGATGGTGTGAGGAACAAATGTGCTGAAATGGCGGTTCACCCCTTTCTCCAGGTTAAAGGGAACAAATGGATATGTGTCTGATGAATCGCCTATTTGTTCTGGTGAAAAATACACTAGTTTATTACGAAATGAGGCACAGACATCAAAAGAAACCAAAGAGGACTTGATCTTACGATGTGACAGAACCACTGGACTGTAAGTCAGGCTGAACAGGTGATGGTTTGACAGACCTGGCGGTATCTGACGGCGTTGTGGTTTCTGTGCTGATGTTGATGAAGTAATAAATGTGTTTTTCTTCTGTACAGGGATCTTTCATTTGGTTCACAGGTGGAACAGTGTGTTCATAGTGTTTACTTCAGTGAAAGTAGAAATAGTCCCTACCCAGGACTCAGAAGTCTTTATCTCAAAATTCACTTCATTATAAATCTTACAGTATTACCCAAGGTACAAAGTACAGTTGCTTGTGTTGGCAATTAATAACAGTTACTCCTGTTTGACAACAGAGGGATTATATATCATGTTGACAACATGCACATAAAACAAGACAGGGTTTGCTTAGCAAAGCTTTATTTACTAAATCAATTATCCCTTTGTACACAAAATGGCAGAGGGCTGACAGTCAGTACATACTTCTCTGTTCCTCTGTCACAGCAGACGTCTTTCTCACTCACGCAGCACACCAAGGAAACCAAACCGACATTCCATCCCATAATTAGTGAGTCTCAGTTGGATTAAACAACGTCATCTTGTTATTTCACACGATGGGTGGAAATTCAAATAACAATTTCCCTCAATACATTACCATGTGACGTCACACAATGAAACACCATTATTCCAATGTCTGTCAGATATGACAAACTATGTTGTCAGTAATCACTGTATTGCTTGATTGTCAGGGTGTTTGAGAGTGTGTTCCCCATTCAGACTGAATGATCAACCTCTGGAGGCTACTAGTGCATTCTGGGACAAAATAAATGAATTTCTTATTTCAAAATACTCATGTTTCTAAATGGAAACAGATCAGATCTAAAAAAAACAACAGCCAAACTGTATTTAAAACCACAGGGGTGCAAACTCGTCACCTTTCGGCGAAATTCGCCGTTTTTGATCCAAAATAGGTCATTTGTTGGATTTGTGTAGATCTGCAATAAAAATATTTTTAGGGGGGGGGGGGGCCTCCAAGTAATCTGCGAACGCAAGCTGTCATGACTATTTTTTTCAAGCTTGTTCGTTTGGCCAACTCCATGTCACCATGCCTCGATGCCGTAATAGACAGGTGTATTACAAGACATGTCTTTCGGGTGAAAGCGTTGGTTTCGAGCGGCCTTTTTAATATGGCATTTACGGTAACGTGTGACGTTGGTACGGTGCAAGAACGTTATACTATCTAACGTAGGCTAACGTGCTAATGTCAGACAGTTGGCTGACAGACGACTCGCAAATCACATCAACTATTTTTGCTGGTTACAATAACGGTGTTATCGGATAGTACAGTGTCTTTTTCTCGGTAACTTGAAAAATCTAAGCGTGAAAACGCCGAAAAAATTACATTTACTTAAAAGACATGGCCGTCAGCCGAGTTTGGTCCGGAGTTTAGCTGCTAAAGTTATCTTCTGTCCTGTCGTTTGAAGCAAACCCTTTAGCTCTGGCATTGGTCTCCCATTATGTATTTATCTATCACTTCACTGGATTGGAAGTCCATTTTCCAGGCTATCGCACGCCCCCTTCATTGAGGCAGAGGTTAGGTTTGCCTCCCCTATGTGCTTTTTCACTGTGGTTTTATGACAGATCAGCAAGACTAAATAGCTTCTTCACATACGTGAAATACATTACATTACCTATTATATGGATACAAACGACATATAATAAAAATGTCTACAAATATTTCAGTGATGACAAACAATGCGAAAGCAAAATCATGCGCTCAACCCAGTGTGTGAGGGATTACACAATCTGAGATGAGGCGCAGCTCGTCGCTGCCTCACCTCGCGAGTCGTCTCTGTTTGAACAGGACATGGTCAAATTCAGCGATTTTGATTATAAAAATGATCGGAATCATACAAAAATAATAATTTAAAGCAAAGATCAGTAGATACATATTAATATTTATTTGATCATTATTTGTTTTTTACTTTTCATGAGGTATGTGTATGACCCGTTTTCTACTGCCGGGCGCTTCACTGCAACTGAACAAACTTACCACTCTCCTATTTCAGTTTGGTTTCAGAATGAGATCATTTTAGGAGGAGGATGCCATTACTGTGGCTCAACTAGGAGTCAGGTGCAAATGGGCCTTGTCCTGACAAGCTAGACTCAAAGAGTAATGTAAAGGGAAAAGAATATGTGTTCCCACTGTCACAGTTTTTCAAGAACACAGAGAAGCTAGGCCATGCCTGATGCAGCCTCTTGATTTTCTGTTCCTCTAGTTGGCCCT
>NC_045155.1:26674443-26679443 GCF_900700415.2 Clupea harengus
GGGGCAGATGGAATCAGGCCAGATCGGAGCCGGATCCACACCGCACGAGGGCCGCAACGACAACTGTAACCATAACAGTATGAGCATCCACACTGACCAACTGTAACCATAACGATATGAGGGTCCACACTGACCAACTACAGAGAAGACCTTTCAGAAATATAATTCATGTTTTAATGTGATGCCTTTAAACTTCAATGGATTTTGATTGGCTGTCAGATTTACGGTTCACACAACTGCTTGGAAAGTGATGCCCACCGATGTTGTTCTTCATGCCGTTAAGGTTATAGTGTGTGCCGTGGACGTAGCCATTGTTATGTGCTAGACTGATATTTAAAGCTACAGTGTTTGCAGTTATGGTTCTAGTTCTCAGTCATGGTTCTATTTCTTGTTGGCAATGTGAACGTTAGTTTGACTAACCTGTTTTAGCCGCCGCCTTCTCAGCCTTCCTCTCCTGGGCCTTGGCGTTCTCCTTTCCCTTCTCCTGCGCGCACAGACACAGGCACAGACACAGACACAGACACAGACACAGACGTGTGGACATGTTACAAAACAACACGCTAAAGTTCTCTTTTCTCTTCTCCTGCTGGCACAGACACAGGCACAGACACAGGCACAGACACAGACACAGACACAGGCACAGACACAGACACAGGCACAGACACAGACGTGCGGACACGTTACAAAACAACACGCTAAAGTTCTCCTTTCCTTCTCCTGCAGGCACAGACACAGGCACAGACACAGCCACAGACGTGTGGAGACGTTACAAAACAACACGCTAAAGTCCTCCTTTCCCTTCTCCTGCAGGCACAGACACAGGCACAGACACAGGCACAGACACAGACACAGACACAGACACAGACAGACACAGACACAGACACAGACACAGACGTGCGGACACGTTACAAAACAACACGCTAAAGCAGACACATCGTTTTGACATGCAGCCTGCGGGCGACTCCCAACAGCAACGGAGAAACTATAAACACAGTGCAGGCAGCTTTGGCTCAGGATCTGGCCAACATGCCTAGTGTCACTTTGTTCGTTGGGAAACAGAGTTAATGACGACAATCCTTTGAAACGATCCGTAAAAAGGTCATAATAATGCGTTATAGGAGCATGAAAAGGTCATTGATGGAGATCATTTCCAAACACTGTTAATGACTTAAGAATATAATAATCAAGTGCCTTGTATTATTAATTACCTTATATGAATCATGTACTTATGTAAGCAGGAACATGGCTTTTCTGTGTTTCTGCGTGTGTGTAACTTAGATTATTAGGTGCCACTTAGTCTGCATATGTACAAGAGCATGTTTAGACCAGAGGTGATAAGAATTGCCGAACTGTGCTTCTTCCATCCTTGCCTCGGACGTCAGAGATCCACCACGTGGTTATCCATGCTGAACGCTCAACTTCTGTCTATATAAACCTTGTGCGATGTGTTTATCATGGCTTCACTTTCAGCCTTTGTGCTGGGGGTGAGCCCGATTGCAATTATTGTTGTTTGTCTAATAAATATACTTATATGCAGCTCCGGAGTCCAGAGGTAACTAGGGTGAATTTTCACCTAACAGTCATAATAAAGTATGAAGTGGTCATAATAACTAAAAACTAAACTAAACTAAACATAACTATAAACGTACCTTCACATTAGCCTTTAACTAGCTATATATTTAACTCACACTATATATATATAAATACTTTTAATTTAATTTAATTTAATTTAATTTAATTTAATTTAATTTAATTTAAATCTCTACTTGTGATATTAAGGGGTTAGATTAAATATATCTCCAGTTTTATTTTCTATCTTATGCTATGCATTTTATGTATTCAATTTTATAATTTGAATTATAATTATAATTTTATTTTTTTGCACTATATCTGAGTTATGTTTCTTTGATGTCTATTTTTATGTGCATGTCATTTCTTTGTGCATATTATGTATTTGCTGTAAAGCACTTTGAGCTGCATTCTTTTGCATGAAAGGTGCTATATAAATAAAGTTTTATTATTATTATAATTATTATTATAATAAAGCGTAATAGGAGCGTGAAGAGGTTATAATAATGCGTAATAGGAGTATGACAACACGCAGGGGAAGTCTGGATGTCTGCCATGCACTCATTTCCTCTAACATGGGTGGCGTGACATCACAGAGGGCCCGGAAGATGACGTGAGGTTCTCGAGGGGTCATGACAGGTCATGGGGGGGTCACGAGGGGTCAGCAGCCACAGGTGGAGATCTCTATCTTACGCTGATCTCCTTGAGTGCAGCCAGCTGCTCCTGAAGGCTTCTGATCTCCTCTCGCTCTTTCTCAGTGTTCTGCTCCACTCCTCCTTTCCCAGAGGTCTGTGAGAGAGAGGGAGAGAGGGAGAGGGAGAGAGGAGGGAGAGGGACGGACAGAGACAGAGACAAAGAGTGAGAGAGAGATAGGGAGGGAGAGGGACAGACAGAGAGGGAGAGAGAGAGAGAGAGAGGGAGGAAGAGAGGGAGAGAGAGAGAGGAGGGAGAGGGACGGACAGAGACAGAGACAAAGAGTGAGAGAGAGATAGGGAGGGAGAGGGATGGACAGAGAGAGAGAGAGAGAGAGAGAGAGGGAGGGAGAGAGGGAAGGGGACAAGGTTGAGAGTGCAAGAGGAGGACAGAGGAATGGAGAAAGAGAAAGAGTGCTTTAGAGAGTGAATACAACATAACATAACATACAGTATCTTTCCAAATATGAAACACATCATCCATACACACACACACACACACACACACACACACACACACACACACCCAGAGCTCCGACGAACAGATACTACACAGAGATTCCCATTGATCTGTGGATAAAGAGTGACAGGTGCCAGCACACTCATGTGCTCCAGTCTTGAGGTACTATGGCAAGAGAGAGAGAGAAAGAGAGAGAGAGAGAGAGAGAGAGAGAGAGAGAAGAGGGAAGGGTGAGAGAGGAAGACATGTGAAGAACAGAGAGAGAAGTGAGAGAGAGAGAGAGAGAGAGTGAAAAGGGGAGGGTGAGAGAGGAAGACAGAGGGGTGAAGAAGAGAGAGAGAAGTGAGAGAGAGGTAAAGGATGAGTGCTAGACCTGGGCGGAGAGTCAGATGGTTGGGTCATGTCTGTGAGCTGAGTGTGACTGGCCAGCGTGTGTGTGTGTGTGTGTGTGTGTGTGTGTGTGTGTGTGTGTGTGTGTGTGTGAGCTGAGTGTGACTGGTCAGTGTGAGGTGTGGCACTTAGGTCACAGCTAAGATGTGACCTAAGACACACACACACACACACACACACACACACACACACTACATACACAACAAAAAACTACACATACACACAAACACACAACAAAAACAGTACACTCTACACAAGCATGCACACACACAGTGAATGACGAGTTCACACACACAGCATACACAAGCCTACCAGAGGCACTTATTTTATGATGTTTTGGTGGAGCTACATCACATTCCTCTGTGGAAGGGAGAGGATGGCAATTTGGGAGGAAATTACATAGGGACAACGTCATGATGTATCTCACTGTGTGTTTTTGTGTGTGTGTGTGTGTGTGTGTGTGTGTGTGTGTGTGTGTGTGTGTGTGAGAGAGAGAGAGGCAGAGAGAGATAGAGAGAGTGTGCGCGTGTATGAGAAAATCGCACGGAATTCAGCAGGAGGTGACTGTAAATGATGCCTGTCACACTTCAGACTTGACACAATGTCAAAATAATGTCTATCTAAACTATCAAACCTTTTAGACACATATACCATCTGGATATATGAAATTACCCATCAAATAATAATATTAAAAGCTAAATATTAAAATGAAATATTTGGAAGCTAAATATTATGCCCAAGATTCATCCAACTTCTAGATTCACTTAATCTACTTTAGTTTTATATAATTTTACAATATTTTCGCAGGGAGCGTTCTCATCTTTCCCTCTCCAGCCTTCACAGAGCGCGTTCTAATCTTTCCCTCTCCAGCCTTCACAGAGAGCGTTCCCATCTGTCCCTCTCCAGCCTTCACAGGGAGCGTTCCCATCTGTCCCTCTCCAGCCTTCCCACGGAGCGTTCCCATTTTTCCCACACGGCCCTCTCAGGGAGCGTTCCCATCTTTCCCACGCGGCCCTCTCAGGGAGCGTTCCCATCTTTCCCACGCGGCCCTCACAGGGAGCTCACAGGGCTCAGCAGAGAGGAAAAACAGGAAATGTGAGACGGGTTTGAGATTTAACGGCCAGCTCCAGAAAGAAACTGGCCAACAAACATTTGGGCTGACAGTGGTTCAGGAGGTAGAGGAGTCGTTCAACAATCGGAAGGTTGCTAGTTAGATCCCGACTTCTCCTCACCATGTGTCGAAGTGTCCTTGAGCAAGACACTGAACCCCCAACCGCTCCTGATGTGCAGGTTGGCACCTTAGATAGTAGCCTCTGCCATCGGTGTGTGAATGGGTAGATGTCTGAGGCATTAACATGTAAAGTGCTTTGAGTGCTCTATGAGTATAAAAGCGCTATATAAATGCAGTCCATTAACATCTGGCTGACATCTGGGCCAGACCCGGGCCAAGATCAGGGGCTGTCTGGGCAGCGGCGGTGAAAAGCAGATACCTGTGTCTCCGAGACCCGGCCATCCATCTTGTCAAAGCCATCAAAGATGTTCTTGTAGAGGACGTTCTTGCGCGTGACGGCATCGTTGGGTGGAAGGTAGTTCAGCACGGCTTGCCCGTGGAGACGGTACAAGATGAAGACGATCTTGACGGCCGTCTCTCGGACAGACGAGGAACTGTGCTCTAGGGCTCCTGCAAGAAACTGAGGCACACGTTAAGGTTAAATGTGAAAGGTCAATCACACATTAAGGTTAAATGTGAAAGGTCAATCACACATTAAGGTTAAATGTGAAAGGTCAGTAGATCAAACCGCTGGGCAAAACACTATGGCAGCTAACTGCAAGCAACACAACTCTGATCACAACATCAGTGGATTCTTGCCATCCTGAAACCGAATGAA
>NC_045155.1:26686943-26689443 GCF_900700415.2 Clupea harengus
CACTCATTTTTTGAATATCTGAGAGAGTATTTGCCATATGTTAGCACATATATAACTTACCGCTATGAAAAGCGGCTTCAATGAGATCTGGAATAGGCCCAAGCCAAGTCCTCCTCATACCCTCATGACAAGTTTGGCGGTTTGTGGGAGGTGCTAACGAGGGCTGCTACGTACCTTCATGACGTTGTCGAGGGTGAATCCGGAGTCGCGTGTGCCCATCTCCTGCAGGAGGCGCTCTAGCAGCCCCACGCGGCCCAGGGCCAGCCGCACCGGCGCGCTGCCCTTCAGGGGCTTCACCAGCTCCCCCGGCACCACCTGCAGCATACGCACCTCCTTAAACAGCGCCATCTCCTGCACCGGAGGGGAACAACAGCGTCAGATGCAAAACAAATCCAGCACATCCAAAACATTTCTCAGAATCTGGCTCTGCTCCTAACCATATAAGAGTAACAGCAAAGAAAGAGGGAAAAGTTGTGATTTCATCCACTGGTAGTATCTGATATGTAAATGTCTGTGTGTGTTTGTGTGTATGTGTGTGTTCATTTTCTTCTTAATATACTGTATATATATATATTTCACCACTTTAATAAAATAAGCCATTACAGGAGATGAGGCAACTCTATTGTATAACTATGAGATCCTGTCCTGTATGTCCTCCGTGAAGAACGCTATTGCTAACGATAGCTAACACTGCAGAAGGATCTGGCTCTGACTGAGACCCGGCTCCACAGTCATCTGCTACTGGTGCCTCCGCCCGTTCTGCTGCCCGTAAGTCAGAGTCGGGGTGAGTAATCTGTCCCCTCTCTCGTCATGAGTGTGCTAACGGGGCGCACAGCAGGCTCCCTCTGGGCCGCGGCTGACGGTGAAGTCAGGAGGAGCCCAGATCATCTGAGGACAGACCCCAGACACACACACACACACACACACACACACACACAGAGGGCCTTTGACTGCTCAGCACGCAGCCAGCCAACTCACACTGCGGGTTAAAGAGGACCAAAGCCTGCCAGGACACTGACCTAACGTCAGCATCAGCGGCAGAGGAGAGCGGGTGTGTGTGTGTGTGTGTGTGTGTGTGTGTGTGGGAGAGAGAGGAAGAGAGAGTGAGGTAGTTGGCAGAGTTTGTAAGCACCTTTTAATGAGTGTGTGAAAGAGAGACTGCTTGTGTGTGTGTGCGTGCGTGAATGTGAGAGGGAGAGAGAGTGCACACTTTCTGTGACGGTATTAAAAAATGAGAGCCAGGGTTGTGTATGTCAGTGTAGGGTGTGTGTGGGTTTCTGTGTGTGAGAGTGTGTTTATCTAGCTGAGTCAGTAGCAACGTGTGAGTGTGTACATTTGTGTGTGTGTGTGTGTGTGTGTGTCTGTACAATGTCCAAGTCTTCATATTAATTCCCTTCCCTTCCATTACCATGTACCTCAGTAAGTGAAACTAGAGACGCTTTATATGTGTAATGTATTACTCACCGATCGCTTACATCATTAAGCATCATCTCAAAGAAAGATTGTCCAATTGCCACGTTAACACTGGCAAACTGGGGCATGAGAGACTACCATGGACTAGCATACCCCTTGATCTACTATGACCTTTGAACCTATACCATAATAAGCAAGCTGGTCAAGCTGGCGCGCATGGCTGCTTCTGTCTGTGTCTCTGTGTTTCTGAGTGTGTGTGTGTGTGTGTGTGTGTGTGTGTGTGTGTGTGTGTGTGTGTGTCTGTGTTTCTGATAGCAGGGAAATTAAAAATGGAAGAATGCCGGGGGAGTGCTTTAGCGATTAGCCATATACAGACGTGGACAAA
Source organism: Clupea harengus (assembly GCF_900700415.2). NCBI lineage: Eukaryota > Metazoa > Chordata > Actinopteri > Clupeiformes > Clupeidae > Clupea > Clupea harengus. The sequence continues at coordinate 26,688,742 of NC_045155.1, forward strand.
ATTGTTGGTACCCTTCCGTTAAAGGAAGAAAAAGCCACAATGGTCACTGAAATAACTTGAAACTGACAAAAGTAATAATAAATACAAATTTACTGAAAATTAACTAATGAAAATCAGACATTGCTTTTTAATTTGTGGTTCAACAGAATAATAAAAAAAATAAAAAAATAAACTGGCCTGGACAAAAATGATGGTACCCCTAGAAAAGATTGAAAATAATTTGACCATAGGGACATGTTAAACTAAGGTGTGTCCTCTAATTAGCATTACAGGTGTCTTCAAACTTGTAATCAGTCAGTCTGCCTATTTAAAGGGTGAAAAGTAGTCACTGTGGTGTTTGGTGTCATGGTGTGTACCACACTGAAACATGGACCACAGGAAGCTAAGGACAGAGTTGTCTCAGGAGATTAGAAAGAAAATTATAGACAAGCATGTTAAAGGTAAAGGCTATAAGACCATCTCCAAGCAGCTTGATATTCCTGTGACTACAGTTGCACATATTATTCAGAAATTTAAGGTCCAGGGGACTGTAGCCAACCTCCCTGGACGTGGCCGCAAGAGGAAAATTGATGACAAATTGAAGAGACGGATAACATGAATGGTAACCAAAGAGCCCAGAACAACTTCCAAAGAGATTAGAGGTGAACTCCAAGGTCAAGGTACATCAGTGTCAGATCACACCATCCGTCGCTGTTTGAGCCA